>NW_017670491.1:31478-141337 GCF_001879085.1 Nicotiana attenuata
ATGAAAAACGATATATAACATGTAAAGACTGCATGAATGACTACAAGTGCTACAATTCAACGTTAAGGAAAAAAAAGGCAACAAGTAACAACAAGACTATAATAAATAATGATACGAAATGACGGCAGAATCTTAATCCAAATCCTAAGGTCACAACACAGCAAGGGGGAAAACAAGTCAATAACTCATATCCTACAATGATGTTCACAAAGGTCTTACTCAACTCTTTCCACAATTTTATCAAAATCTCGGACGAACCACAACTCACGAAAAACCCAGCATCTGAAATCTATCACTTGGCACCCTGTGCCTCATCAATCTCACATTCATACTGACAACTAACTGGCCAATTAGGGCCACTCTCACATATATAATGGATAACGAAGGCGTATCTCCACCCTTAGTAGGATCGGAAGGAATTCACTTCTAATAGGGATGTCCAATTACGTGTATGCTTGTGCAAGTGCTTGTAACAAGAATATTTACCAACTAGCAACATGAAAAAGGAGAACGGACCGCACGTACGATGTTTCCTCACAACTACCAAGCGGTAAAGCTCATACAGGTAAGCAACCCACAATCACATTATTAAACAAATAAGAATGCCCCCACAAGCCGTCACAATTCTCTACAATCAACCCCTGACATAGCCCACCTTATTTCGCCACGTGTGCAAAGAATAATATAATAAGCACCACCTTATTTCGCCACACGTGCATCACAATGTTCCCACCTTATTTCGCCACATGCGCAACCCATATATAAGCATATAACATATCCCGCCTTATTACGCCGCATGTGCAACACATCAATAGCAACAATAGCACGGCAAAGACCTCGTGCAACCCTTCAACAACAACTGCACGGCAGAGACCTCGTGCATCACAGTACCAACAGTCGCACGGCAGAAACCTCGTGCATCACAATATCAACAACCGCACGGTAGAAACATCGTGCATCACAATATCAACAATCGCACGACAGAAACCTCGTGCATCACGATATCAATGCAACACAACAAATGACAATATATGCAGGAACAAAGCAAGAGGATCAACTCAAGAAATTCCGTTCACCAAAAGACGGTACAACTAACTCACAAGGAATAACCGTGACAGAGAAATACTACGCGCAATAAGAACAACTCAACAAGGGAGAAATAATATGAAACAACGATTCCATAACACTAAGTTCAACAACAAGGAAGTTAACATGAATCAAATAATTACAATTAAGGAAATTTCAACTAAACATGGGATATCTAACTTCTTTCCAATTAAGACCAATTAATCACGCGAGAGGTAGAATAATGCTTTCCAGATAAAGACAACCAGTTAGGAATGATAATGTGACTATAGAAGGGTAATGTCTACAGTGAAACAAGTAAAAGTCAATCAGGTAACAAGAATAAGCCAAAAAGGGCAAATAAATTCGAAGTAAGACATGTAAAGGTGAAGCTAATAACAGGGAACTCAATCATATCAAGAACAACTTCATATTCGGTGATTACAAGGATCTAAGAGCCTAAAAGGGGCAATTTTCCACAAATAAATCCGAGCACGCACTCGTCACCTCGCGTACAAGGAATACAATCAACAAGGAAGACTCAAATCCTAAGGGGAAGTCCCCCACACAAGGTTAGGCAAGATACTTACCTCGAACCGGCTAAAATCAACTAGCAACCACGTTCTTGCCACGAGTACTCGACTCCAAATGGTCCAAATCTATTCAATTAAATCACACATTGTAAATAACATGTCAAGCAACTGATTATACTATTTAATTCAAAGCTAAAGCGTGAAATTAGGCAAAATGACCAAAACGCCCTCAGGCCAACGTCTCGGGATCAGATCATTTTACATTTTCAGAACCCTCGTCCTCTCACGAGTCTAACCATATAAAAATCTCCCAAATTGGAGGTCAAACACCCCCTCAAAACTCAATAATTCGGTCTATGAAGTTCTACCCATTTTTCATTAAAAATCTGAAATTAAAGGAGGAAATTAAGAGGAGATTCATGGAAATTGGTCTAAATCGAGTGAGAAGCACTTACCCAAGTCGTCCAGGTGAAAATCCCTTCAAAAATCGCCAAGAACCGAGCTCTAGAAGTCAAAAATGTGATAACAATGGTGAAACCCTCTAAATTGGAATTTAATCTGTCTGCCCAGAAAATTGGTCATCGCGAACGCGGAAGAAGCATCGCGTTTGCGAAGAAGGAAAAGTGAAGGTGTTCAGTTACTCATCGCGAACGCGACAACGCGTCCGCGAACGCGAAGAAGAAGAATTTGAAGGCCCTAGGACTGCCCTTCGCGAACACGTGAATCTGTACGCGAATGCGAAGGGTGAGACAGCATAACTACGCAAACGCGGGATGGTAGACGCGAACGCGGTGAAGGGAGAGGCAGAGCTTCGCGAACGCGAGGCTCTAAACACGAATGCGAAGAAGGATTTTTCAGATGGCCAAGATAAGCCTTCACGAATGCGAAGGCCATATCGCGAACACGAAGAAGGAGTACCAGAAGCAGCAACAGCAGTTCAAAAGCAAGGGGAATTGACCCGTAGCCCATCCGAAACACACCCGAGGCCCCCGGGACCTCAACCAAACCTACGGACATATCCTATAACACCATTCAAACTTGTACCAATCCTTAAACCACCTAAAACGACGTCGAAAACTAGAATTCAACAAGGATTTGAGCCTAAGAACTTCAAATTTCATCAAAACACGCTTTCGATCAAAAACCTAACCAAAACACGTCCGAATGACCTGAAATTTTGCAAACACATCCCAAATGGCATGACGGAGCAACTGCAACTTCCGGAATTCCATTCCGGCCCTCGAATCAAAAACTCACTGTCGGACCGGAAACTTCAAAAAATTCAAACTTCGGCATTTCAAGTCTAAATTAGCTAGGAACCTCCAAAATACATTCTGAACAAGCACCCAACCCCGAAATCACCTAACGGAGCTAACGGAACTGTCGGATTTCCATTCCGAGGCCGTCTTCACACAGTTCTGACTACGGACCACTTTTCAACACTTAAGCTCTCATTTAGGGACTAAGTGCCCCAAAACTCTCCGAAACTCAACACCGAACGTCCCATCAAACCAAAATAGCAGAAATGAACTTAGAGAAGCAGTTAATAGGGGATCGGGGCGTGAATTCTAAAAAACACCGGTCGGGTCGTTACAGTTTAGCTAGGGATATTCCTAGCTAGATTTAATAAAATCAACGCTAAACAAATAAACATTTCTTGGAATTTAGCTAGTCTAGTCGTAGCAAATATTAGCAAGGGTTAAGTTCCTAGCTAATAGCCTAGCAAAGCTTCAGTAAGTCAACATTGACCAAACAAACTTTGCTTGGAATATAGCTACCACATGTCCTAGCAAATGTTTAGCAACGGATTAGTGCCAAGCAAATATCCGTAGCAAATTAGCTACGGATTGCACATCTTTCTAGCAAAAAAATTAGCAAAGAGCATATTAGCTACGGAATTAGCTAAGGTCATTTTCCTAGCTAAAGCGATGTTAGCTAGGGATTTTGCTAACTTAGCTAGGATTTTGGCTGCTAGCTAAATGTGTGTTCTCTTGTAGTGCGGCCACCTCTTTTCTTTTCTTTTCTTTTCCTTTCTTTTCCTTTCTTTTCTGTTTTGATTAGTCAAAAAGACACCTTACAGCGCAAATCATGGTGTGTATGGGTAACGTAGAACAACATATTAAACAAAGTCCATATATGGTAAATAATGCAGCACATAGAAAACATAGGATGAGCAACAGCGTAGGAAGCAGATTGATTTAGGTGTTTACGAGATTAAGAAAATAATTAAACAAAGAGACAGACGGAAAGAAGAGAACTCAAAAAATACATGTAAAAAATTAAAATTAGAGCCTGAACATCGCTACCATATCTACTAAGGAAGCTTTTCCCAATCCAACATAATCTATATGGATATCTCACATTCCTCAAGAGTGTTGATATATTTTTGAATTGCACGGATTAGGTACACAATTTTCAACATCCTTTATAAGCACAATATATTGAAGAACATAAGCAATGAACTTTTTTCTCAGCAAGGGTATCACCCAATTTGTTTGCAGGAACCTTCATAAATAAAAGCTAGTTGCGAAACAACGAGAAACTACAACCAAAAAGTACTATCAAAATATTGGGTATTTGCAATTCCAAAGACTGAATAATTAAGAAAATTAAGAGTTCTCTTTTATTTACCCACCTCGCCGCCAGTGATATGCTGCAGAAACTTATCCTCAAATTCACGGCAAAGCTTAAGTGCTAAGGCTTTGGTACCTTCAGCACTATTAACCATTTGCTCCCCAAGCCTAACCAACTCATGCATCCTGTACAACTTGAGATTTTCCCTGAAGCCTGCAGCAGCAAACTCCCAAGTATGACTAAATAGATGGCACAACAATTTCAAATAAAAAAAAATGAGAAGGTAGCATATTTTATAAATAAGATAAAGTAACCCTTATCACAAAGGTTGTGCTAAGAGAAAAACAAAGTTACATGACCCCCAAAAAAGAGCAACAACCTAGTCTCATGGTAGCTACAAGGCCCCAATGATTCAACTATAGACTCTACATCTTCTACAAGGGCTTCTATACACCAAAAGTGAAACAAGAATCACTACTAGAATTTCGGAAAAAAGCGACCAACGTTGGTCGCTTATTGGCCAAAAAGCGACCAACCACGCCTGGTCGATATTAAGCTGGTCCATTTACCTTAGGGACCAAAGTTGGTCGCTAAATAGCGATCATCGTTGGTCTCCCAGGTAAAAGGACCAAATTTTCCGGGCAAAGCATATAGCAACCAACTTTGGTCGCTCAAATATTTTAATATTATATATTTGGCGACCAAAGTTGGTCTCCAGATGTAAATAACGTTTTATTTTTATTTATTTTTAATCATATTAAGCGACCAACTTTGGTCGCTATATTAATAAATGTTATAATTTTTTATCTATTGGGCGACCAATATTGGTCGCCAATGGCAAGAATTAATTTTTTTTTTTAACTATAAGCGACCAACCTTGGTCGCAAAATTACCAATAAAATTATTTTTTTTAAGTGAATAGCGACCAACTGGACACCAAAGTTGGTCGCTTTTTTGGTATATTTTTGGCAGAAACTGCCTGTTTTGGCTGCTACACCACCTGCCAGCTTATACCAAATATCCTAAACAGGCATTTTATGCCAGCAACAACAATAACAACACTAAAACGCAACAAAATATAAAGATCAATGGAACTAAAACATTAAGCTAACAAAACTAAGTTAACGTTTATTACAAGCTCATTCGAAAACTAGTTCTATTGTCTAGTTCAAAGTATATAAAGTACTCAAGGAGTGTTCTTTTAGCATCCTCGTTCGAAAGTTGGATTGCCTCGGCCGACTCGTTAGGTGGCTGACTTCGTATGAATTCCCCCACATCAGCTCTGAAGCGAACCTATAAGAAAAATTATATTGAATTAATATTTCAAAATTTATATAAAAGTAAATCAAAATACTTAATGATAAGTAAAAAACTTACATGTATAGTCGAGGCTCGACCCTCGACCCACCTTTCTGAATCAGTCTCTTTCTTCTTCTTTACAATACGAGTTTCATTGAATAGCTCATCTTGCTTCATTGGCATCATAAAGCTGTCCGGTGGCTTTGGTGATTATCCTCATGGTACTATTACTCGGGATGAACTTGGATACAGAGAATAACTTGGATACAGTAGCTGACAGGGTGTGTCTTTTGATCAATTGTTGTTCTCGTTAGCGACAATGATGTTGAGACTGCAATGACATGTGTTTCAACTAGAGATGGTATAGGCNAGTATCTATGGTTTAAACCTGTTTATGCTAAGAAATTGTTAAAAGCAGTGTTGATTGTTCTGTTGGCTGGCCTTGTCTTCACGAGAGGCGCCATCACGACCGGGTGGGAATTGGTTCGTGACAATAGTACAACGTAAGTATATATATATTACATATATATAAGCCATATTCGATATAATATTACCTAATACGCTTATACTTAGTGCATAGTACAGCGTAAGTATATATATTACATATATATAAGCCATATTCGATATAATATTACCTAATACGCTTATACTTAGTGCATAGTACAGCTTAACTATATATATTACATATATATAAGCCATATTCGATATAATATTACCTAATACGCTTATACTTAGTGCATAGTACAGCGTAACTATATATATTACATATATATATAAGCCATATTCGATATAATATTACCTAATACGCTTATACTTAGTGCATAGCATGTTAGAGTATATTTTAGTCTATTCATCTCTTGTGTTACAAAAGTGTTAACGGCTTACATTTATATTATTTAGATAGTAAATACAAAAGTGATTTTTAATTTTGACCATTGTTGACCTGAAAAGAGACCAACTTTGGTCGCTAATTATATTTAAATTTAAATTAGCGACCAAAGCTGGTCGCTAAATTTAAATTAGATTTATTTATATTTTATATAATATTTAAAATATAATATAATTGTTAAACGGGTCCCATATTAGCGACCAAAGTTGGTCTCTATTTTATAAGCGACCAACTTTGGTCGCTAACTTTGAATTATATTTATTTATATTTTAAAGAATTTTTTTAAATAATAATATAATTATTAAAATTTAATAAGTGGGTCCCACTATAGCGACCAACGTTGGTCGCTAATCTCAGTATTTCTTTGACCAAGCAAGTCTGACCAGTCCGGTCAACATTTTGACGAAATTATTAACCAAATAGCGACCAACTTTGGTCGCTAATGTATTTAAAATAATTATTTTATTATTTTCTCCAATTTAGAGACCAACGTTGGTCGCTTTTCTTGACAGACCAACTTTGGTCGCTAAAGTTTGGTCGCTTTTTTCCGAAATTCTAGTAGTGAATATACAATTCACCTTGATCTTCTGTTCAGAACTAAATCTATCTTCAAAACATCTAGAGTCCAGTTTTAGAAATAACAATAAAAGTATGATTTGTGGGTACCTCGAAAAAGATAAGATGATTTTACCTCCAAATTAAACAAAATTCTACTAGAAAATAAATTAGTTTGATTCGAAATTATAGTGTAGACAAAGAGATCAACACAAATTTTTCACAATCAATTGCTTCTGCTGACAAAGAAAAACAGTGAAATGGATTGTTGGAAAGCAGATTTGGAAGTCTGACTTTCATTCTATTGCGTATCTGGTGAGCAAGGATCTCGACCAATGCTAACCTACCATGCTTACTTTGAGGCGCTCCTGTCAAAATAGATTTTAAACTTTCACTCTCAGCTCGCCATGCAGTCTCCAATGAGTTATCAGATCCAACACTTCCAGACTGGGCAGAAGCTATGGAAACAGATTGACCAATTAAGGCAACCCAGGGCATATCAGCTGTACTTCGTGGTCCTTGACCCGACAAAAGAGCTTGCACAGCCGCAAGCACTTTTGGCTCTGAAACTGCTTGATCTATCTTGCTAATAACACCGGCAGTTCTAGTACCTAATGGAACAGAAATAAAGCAAACATATGTAGAGTTTCACATATAAAACAGACAGTGTGATTATGGTCTACAACAAAGTGAAATCCCATAAGTGGGGTCTGGGGAGGGTAGTGTGTACGCAAGGCCTTACAAATAGACAATATCCATTTCACTCTTTCTTATTTCTGAAAGACAAAAAACAATCTGGGATAGATAGACCTACATTCACTATCATACTCCTTGGTAATTCTGATAGCTTTACATGAAGCAACTTCAGGTGCCTGAGCAGCAGATATTACGACCAGCAATATGGCATCATTGTGCTCAACATATTTAGTCTGTTTCGAAAGATAGTCGGTAAGTATGAAGTCAAAGCTATCTGACAAATTTGACCATCATATTTGTATAAATACTCACCAATGAATCATCAAGATTTCCCTTGTCAAACCCAGGCAAATCAATCAGCTTCAATGGTGGGGCTGTATGCAGTAAAAACAATAGGTAAGTCAAAGGAAAGCCAGGAACCCAGTATAGGTAGGTTTACAAGTGTCTCCAAGTAAGTTTCTTACCCGTGCTTGTTCGTAGCTTCAAATATATTTCATCACGACTCTTGCTTGAAATTTCGCTAAGTCTATCCTGTAAAGAATGTCGAAGAGCACCTGTGGAGATGAAACAAGAAATGTTAATCTATTTAAAACACATGACAAGAACTGGTAGATTACCATTCTCTTGCTTCAGGGGTCAACTTCTCATTCATATAAAAGACTACCCGTCCTCATAAACCCACAAGATCACTAAGAAACTTACTTGCAGACATTGGCTGTGATTTACTGTCGATCTGCAAAACGATTGACTTACTGCTCAACGAACTGTCTCGTTTTAAAAAAGTACTCTGTTTCTTTAATCAAAATCAAGTTGCTCCTTGGGCTCATTGTTTTGACTCTCAATTGCCATTTAATACTAAAAGGTTGTTAAAAAAATTATTAAGACAGTAAAAAATTTAAGACACTTCTTTGATAAGAGCTTTAGAAACACCTTCACCAAATTGGTGCTATGTTAAAGTATTATGATTAACAATCATATTTTTTTCCCCTTATAACAGCCCTCAAATTGTAAAATTAACAAGTACGTGAAGCACCCAGGAAACCATGGAACTTCAAAACTCAGCAAGGTTAGAGTTTAAAAATGCAGTTTTACCATTCTATTATAAAATCAAAAATCATGAAAAGAACCAAAATAAAAAAATAAAAAAAATAAAAAAGGGAAAGGGATTTGGGAAAATCAGAGAAGAAACAGATGAAGAGAACCTGCAATAGCACTTCAGAATTAGCCAAAAGAATAAAAAGGGGAAAAAAGAGAAAAAATGAGAGAAAAAGATATCACGAACCATTAAATTTCAAAGCTAACAATGATGACCCAAAGAAAAGGAAGAACCAAGAAAAAAAGAAGTACCTGCAGCTACACTTTAGAGCGAGAAGACAAAGATTTGCAATACAAGTTTTGAAAGAAATTGAATACTCAAAGCTGAACTCTGGATTTATAAGTTAGCAAAATTTACGAACTGCTAGTACATCATTTATTATTTCACAAAGGAAAAGTCCTTTTTTCCTACTAACACGGATGCATTCCAACATCTAACGCTTTAGGGATTGTTATTCTTCAGTAAGATGTGTAATAGAATAGTAGAAAAATCCATAACTTCACATATACATTTCGAAAGCCCATTAACATCTAAAAGAAAGCCACCTACTGAAATCGATCCAGCGCTTTCAACGCATGAAAAGCAACGACGGAGAATTCAGTCAACCTAAAAGGAAACTAAAATTAAAATTTCATTGCCAACAAAGTATTACTTGAACAGCAACTTGGAGTTTCAAGAATGTTATATGAAAAAGATGCTTAAATATTACTATGATTTTCTTTATTAAGATGAGAAATAACTATCTCTGTAAAAGTTGAAACAATTTGTCAATAACTTAGTGGCATCGCCCATGCTAATATTAGCAGAACTGGTTGCTGTAAGTGGATGTACATATTTGTTTAACAATTGAACCTCTCCCATCTAATCCCTTAACATTCTGTGCAATCAAATTCCAGAAAATTTAGTATAAGAAATCGAGAAAGTATCTCTCTCTTTTGAATGATACATTTCAATTCCATGCAAATCAACAGTTAGAGGAGCATCGATCTCTCTCATTTTGGAAGCAACTGATAAACAGGACATAGCTATTGCAAAAGTTAGTATAATATAGGCTATCAAACATTAGCTGAAATTTTAGTGGTCAAATGACTCCATTAACACCTTTGGGCATCTCAACTGTCACGCCCCGAACCTGGGCCTGGACGTAACACGGCACTCAGTGCCTGACTACATGTGACCGAGCGAACCAACTGGCTGGCTGAATCAACATGTGGTATCATAACATACTGAATGCGGAAAATAAACTAACACATGCTGATATACTGAAAGTCTAGATGATATAAATCAAAGTGCGTAAATACTAATACAATTCTGGAATATGTTTGTAGCCAACATGGCTTAATATGAAAAGCATGTGACTCTGTCTAACTGTTACTTTAGTCTATGAAGCCTCCAATGAAGTACTGAGAACACTGACTGCCTGAAAATATTGAAGACTATAGTAATGACAATGCCCCGAAATAACTGGGGATCACCAAATAGCCGGTACGAGAATCCTAGCGCTCTGAATCATCAACCTGTAAATCACTACCTGCATTGTGAGATGCAGGCCTCGGGCAAAACGGACGTCAGTACATTTGAATTGCACTGGTATGTAAAGCAACTGAAAGAAAGAATTATATATGCTGAAATTGAAACTGAGCTGATAACTGAGAATCGATAATTGATACTGAAATGATAACTATTGAAATAGAAACTGAAACGATAACTGATAGCTGATAACTGATAACTAAAATGATAACTGATAACTGATAACTGATAACTGAACTGATAACTGATAACTGAACTGATAACTGGTAATTGAAATGATGACTGATAACTGAACTGAACAAAGGAAGTAAGGATATGAATACTCCCTCTTCTGAATGATGAACAACCTGTCTATCTGAATATTAAACTGCGGCCTCAGGCCCAATATATATGTGCACAACTGCGGCCTCGGGCCCAAGTATACGTATACATAACTGCGACCTCAGGTCCAAAATGCATAAATCATAAACTGCAGCCTCATACGCTTATTATCATAACCAATTGATAACCATCTCATTAATACTCATTTAGTGCATCTACAACTGATTCAAATTTACGGGGTGTTACATTATCTCCCCCTTGGGATCATTCGTCCTCGAATGATTGTCCTGACTGCATCTTCGGCTAACTCCGGACCTTAAATGGGTTTGGTGGGAACATGAACTTTCATTAACACTTGCATACTAAACTGAATGAATACATGATTACTGAACTGAATGAATACATGATTACTGAACTGAATGACTACTGCATTAACTGAATATTGGTCTGTCATGGATACGTGAATACTGAACTAACATGGGTAAATGAATATTGAAATGGCACGAATATTTGAGTAATCTGAGTACTAAGTTGGCATGAATGTCTAAGTATTGGACTAACATGAGTAGCTGAGTATTGAGCTGACATGAGTATCTGAGTACTGAACTGACATGAGTATCTGAGTACTGAACTGACATGAGTATCTGAGTACTGGACTGACATGAGTATCTGAGTACTGGACTGACATGAGTATCTGAGTATTGGACTGATATGAGTATCTGAGTACTGAACTGACATGAGTATCTGAGTACTGAACTGACATGAGTATCTGAGTACTGAAAACTTAAATGTTATAACATGACATATGAAATACTGACTGTACCACCACTAATTATGGTGGCAACTCCAACTCATAATCTAATTGACCGATCCTTCGCAAGAATCTATATGGCCCAATATAGCAGGGACTATGCTTCACCTTCTTCCCAAATCTCATAACGCTTTTCACAAGCGACACTTTCAGAAATACCCAATCATCAACTTGAAACTCTAGGTCTCTATGCCGCACATTCGAATAGGATTTTTGGTGGCTCTAAGTTGTCTTCAAATGCTCTTGAATCCACTTAACTTTCTCTATAGCCTCATAGACCAAATTTGGTCCCATCACTCCCTTTCACCAACTTTAGACCAACCAATTGGTGATCTACACCTTCGGCCATAAAAATCATGCTTTCAAACTGAGCAAGATAATCTTATTATAAGGTCCATATTTACCATCTTCACTAAAGGATGTGTGTGTTCTGAGATAAACACTTGGTTTTCTGCTGCTCGACGTTCACTTGCTGATAATTCAGACACTTGGCCACAAAGTATGCAACCTTCTTTTTCATGTTGTCCCACCAATAAGTCTCCTGGAGATTATGATACATGTTTGGGGAACCTGGGTGGATAGAATACCTGGACATATGGACTTATATCATCTTCCTCCCTTGCTAAGTCCATCTATGGTTAGAACACACAATCTATCCTGGTACGCCAAAGTACCATCATCTCCCCCTTGTTCAAAAGCCATCATGTTATGCATGTGAATCCCCTCTTTCAGCTACAACAAGTAGGGATAATCAAACCGTTTCTCCTTCACTTCGGCTACTAAGGAGGAACAGGTCCTGTTCTAGACATCAACTCCACCATCTTTGGTGTCCGAAAGTCGAACTCCTACCTTGGCTAAGCAGTTAACTTCTTTCAACATAGTTCCCTTGTCTACCTCATTCATGAGCTATACTTCCCACACTTGGTTATCTTCCTAAGCACTTCCTGAAAACACTTATAGTCTTGCTGTGAGCTAAGTCTCTGACCACTACTCGGAAGGGTCTCGTGCAATGGCACTGCCCTCGTAATACATAACTGGACATGATTTTATAGCTTTTCTATGATCACTTTATCACCAATAACTAAGCTCGGTGATCATTCTATTCAATTTCTGTTTCTTACACATGCTAGACTTATTCCTTGTGGTAATTATACAATTTCCTTGTTACCGAACTGATTTCCTTTTTCATATTCCATGCTAACTATTTGGGTGTCAAATCTCTAACTGGACTTACTGAAAATTTTCACATCAACCCTTAGGCCAAAGATCTTATGCTTGCGGATCCTTCTCTTTTTGTTGGGATCCGAATAACTTTCCTTATTTTCTGCAATTCCTTCCATTCTACCCCAATAACGACTCATCTTCCAACTTACTTCTGAGCTAGGAAAAACTAAATTATTCACATGACGGAAAGCTAACGTATTCACAACTATCATACACAATCTTAATAATCTAACTCTGCTTACACTGTCAATCTTGGAGAAACCACATTTCGATAATTCCTAAAAGCTATTCTTCTACTGCTTGCTCTTTTACTACTAGCTATTATTTATTCCACTGTCACTGTACTTCGGGTTTAACTTAACCTCTTTGGGTTCTAACACATGTTCGGTATTTCAAACTATCATCCACTCACTAGAGTTAACCCAGCTAAGTGAATCAAATCTTACCTCTACTAGCTCTGCTGAAATTGCTAATTCACTGTATTTACTCAAACTTATTTACTATCCTTTTACTAACCCCCTGCTAGCATCATATTTTCTTGCTCTGCTTTGAATAACTAAAATGGAGCATAAGGTTTATCCTAACTTCCCTCATCATCTGACCATATTCTCTTGCCGTACACTATTATTCTTTTTGAATTATGCACATGGATCACACTTAGAGAAATTTCATCTGTCTTAAACAAAATTGGAATATCTAACCCCAACTTTCTATACACTTCAAAATCACTTCAGACTATAAACCTCCGGCCAAAACACATAGTCACATCATGTGAAGGGGGAACTGTCATATCTTTTATCTCACAATAATAGCCACTTCGTATACAAATTCACTAACATGGTACTTTCTAGTTCTGATTTGAATAAATCTAACCAACTTAGGATCATTCCCTAAAATTCAATGTCACCTGCTCTTGGTTCTCATTTCGTACATCATATTATTCTTAGCTATATTTCCCTTAGGCTATTTTCTGTCAAAAACTATAGTGATCAATTCTATGCCTGCTGCGGTTGAATTCTTAACCTTTTACACTGTGAGGTTTGACATGCGGATACACTGCCATACACATCTGAGAATCACTTCATGCACCATCCGGTGACTCTTGGGTCTTAATACCTAAAACATGCAAAGATCTTGCTATAATCACAGTTACTTACATTTTCTTTGAGCATCCTTATGCATCATTGTATACTCACAAATCTCCAAAAATTTTGAGACACTAAAAATTGGAGGTCTGGTAACTGAATAACAAACAACTGGCATACTGAATAACCATAAACCTGCTAACTGAAAGACTGCATAACTGGTATCTGAGTTAAACTGATAACCATAAAACATAATGACTGCTTTTGTACTTTCTAATAAGGTTATGCTCTAATCTGTACTATTATCCATTGCATCCCACTTCCAACATCTTCTCAAATCTCATTTGTTACCAACATGTACTCCATAGTAATACCACGATAGGCAAATCATCCTTTCTAGAACCGAACCTTAGACTTTTCTTGCCTGCTACTTGGGCATTCGATACATATGGAATTCGATAGGAAGAGAAGGTTAACTATTGCTCTAAGCTTCATGGCACGATCTAGAGTAGAAAGAAGTGAGACAATCCTGAATGTCCTGGTAGTTAACCGTTTATATGAGTGGCCGGCACACACATATAAAGGAAACTCCACTGGACACGGCTTCATAGACTCCCTAGGACTCTTGAACCTAGTGCTCTGATACCAAGCTTTGTCACGCCCCGAACCTGGGCCTGGAGTAACACGGCACTCGATGCCTGACTACATATGACCGAGCGAACCAACTGGCTGGCTGAATCAACATGTGGTATCATAACATACTGAATGCGGAAAATAAACTAATACATGCTGATATACTGAAAGTCTAGATGATATAAATCAAAGTGCGGAAATACTAATACAATTCTGGAATATGTTTGTAGCCAACATGGCTTAATATGAAAAGCATGTGACTCTGTCTAACTGTTACTCTAGTCTATGAATCCTCTAATGAAGTACTGAAAACACTTACTGCTTGAAAATATTGAAGACTATAGTAATGACAATGCCCGGAAATAACTGGGGATAACCAAATAGCTGGTACGAGAATCCTAACGCTCTGAATCATCAACCTGTAAATCACTACCTGCATTGTGAGATGCAGGCCCCGGACAAAAGGGACGTCAGTACATTTGAATTGCACTGGTATGTAAAGCAACTGAAAGAAAGAATTATATATGCTGAAATTGAAATTGAGCTGATAACTGAGAATCGATAATTGATACTGAAATGATAACTATTGAAATAGAAACAGAAACGATAACTGATAGCTGATAACTGATAACTAAAATGATAACTGATAACTGAACTGATAAGTGATAACCGAACTAATAACTGTTAACTGAAATGATGACTGATAACTGAACTGAACAAAGGAAGTAAGGATATGAATACTCCCTCTTCTGATTGATGAACAACCTGTCTATCTGAATATTAAACTGCGGCCTCAGGCCCAATATATATGTGCACAACTGCGGCCTCGGGCCCAAATATACGTATACATAATTGCGACCTCAGGACCAAAATGCATAAAGCATAAACTGCGGCCTCAGGCCCAAAGATGCATAAAGCATAAACTGCGGCCTCAGGCCCAAATACAGGTGTTCAACATTTAGGAACTGAGAATCAAATTGCAATACACGATAATGAAATACTGAATCACACTGAGTTACATGATACTGGAATACTGGATCACACTGAGTTACATAATACTGGAATACTGGGTCACACTGAGTTACATAATACTGGAATACTGGCTGGGACTAGATTGAGACATGTATTCTTGAACTGATTATGAACACTGAAACTTCAACTGTTTATGGCATACTGAGTAATCTATACTAAGACGGGGGCATCAAACCCAAGTCTATATTGAATACGCACTGAGCTCACAACATTCAGAATGAAAGTCATGAACGAGTTATGAAGCTAGAGAATAGAAGTTCTACAACTATTCAAGGAACTAGGCTTAACTATATTTCTGAGGCAATTAGTGACGTCGTAAAAGAAACGTAGTGTAGGGAGAATCATTAAAATTCCCAAACATAGAGCGTTAACCTCACATACCTTAACTTCCTTCTCTTGAGCATAATACAACATTCGCCAACACTTTCAACTTTAATCTATGTCAATACAATTCAAAGGGATTCCAAATTAGCAACAATATCCATGTTTTGGTCACTTAGAAATTTTATCAAACACTTGGTGAGTATAAAGCTTCATAATCTCTATCAATGGTGTTTCTAACCCAATAACCGATTCTCTTGCTCTTGGATAAATTCTAAAGTCTCAAATGGTTATAATCAATTTATTCTTTATCACCCATAAGGTAAACAACACCCTTAACCAATAAAGTTCCATTAAATAACATCTTTCAATCTCTATAATAGTTGTGTATTTATATTAGGAACTTATTGCTTCTAATCACCACACCAAGAGTCCCAATACTTAATTCACACTCATATACCCATAATAAATTCATACATGTAAGTCTAAGGGTGTAGGATTACCTTTTGGAAGAAATCTTGCAAAAACCCTCCTTTGAGTTCTTGAAGGAATTTCTTGAAGATCTATGTGTTTTATGAGTAGATTTCATCAATACTAGTGTAAGAATGATGGAATTTCACACCAATTTAATGGAGAATGCTTACCTTGAAGATGGGAGGTTGGAGGTCTTGAGAAGGTGGGAGAAGACCCCAAAATTCTTCCAAAAGAAATAGGGAAAAATGAACCCTAAATTGGCTTAAAAGAGCTGGAACTGGGGCGCGTCTACTCTAGCGAAGTGTCCTCGCTTCGCTGTCCATTGCATTCAAGGGAAGACAATAATCCGCGTCTACTTTGGCGAAGCGAGCTCGCTTCGCTGTCCGCCAAAATAACTGGGTGGTATGTCTTTAGTAATTTGGTCATAACTTCTTGTAGGAATGTCCAAATGACGAACGGTTTGAAGCGTTAGAAACTAAACTCAAAGATCTTTTATTTGATAGGTCGTGAATCACATAATACCTTATATAAATGTAGATATGCTCATCCAAAGTATAGTCTTGTGCGTGCTCATTTAGAATTTTAGTCTATCATGTAATTTTCCAACTTGGCTTAGACTTAGGTCTTTCCTTGGACTCCAAATCACTTATGATATGCCTCGTACGCTTATTATCATAACCAATTGATAACCATCACATTAATACTCATTTAGTGCATCCACAACTGATTCAAATTTACGGGGTGTTACATCAACAGAGCAATTTCTACTATGTAATATGATCGCTTGAATTTTCTGAGCTCACTTGTTCTTTCTTTATCAATTTGTCATTTCAAACACAGTTTCTTAAGCGTTCAATGTAAGGCATTTTATAATATATTTGTGAAATAATAAATAAATGACCAAATAGTGGTTGGCTGGTTAGATTCATGGGCAGGAAGCAAAATATCTCAAGCTTTGGTGTAATATTGCTTGACAAATCAGATAAAAGAAAACGAACCAAATCAGCCCCAAATGAGAAAAACGTTGCCGGTTGTTACTCAGCCCTTATCAGCCAACCTCAGATGGTCAGCCTCTCCACCTACAACCCGAGGGTCATAGGTTCGAGCCAGCAAAAGAGCAATAGCTCCAACAAAGGGGGTATTTCAAAGGGGAGGGGAATTAAAAAAACAAAAAAACCCTCTAAATTGAAATTCCAGTTTCCAGTTAAAAAGAATTACAAAAGGTAAAATAAACATAGAAACACGCAGCAGAAAAAATAGTACTATATCGAATTGGGAATTACCATGCAGGTTCACACACATGAGGGGATGAGCGTAAAAATCTCACATATATATATATATATATATATATATATATATATATATATATATATATATATATATATGTCACTGGGTGAAAAGCTCAAATATATGCATGCTTAAAGAGGAAGAGCAGTAAAATTTAAAATGGTAAAAAAAAGAAGGGAAGATTATCCACACTCACCCTAGAACGCCAGTGGCATTTGCTAACTCGGAGCAAAGAGTAATCCTCTAGATCTTTCACTTTCATATTCACTTAGCATGTTGGTAGAAATTCAGGTCGGGGGTTCAAGCATGAGTCTTTTCGATGGTAATTTCCATATTCACTTTTGAATTTGCCCTGTTTCAATATAGCAATAAATTCCGCCTTTTCGATCTTCCCATCTCCATTATCATGGGTTAACCCTGTTAAAAGACATTAAAGGAAAAAAGAAGAAAAGGTAAAAGGTAAAAGAGAATATGGAC
This sequence comes from Nicotiana attenuata, assembly GCF_001879085.1. Taxonomy (NCBI): domain Eukaryota; kingdom Viridiplantae; phylum Streptophyta; class Magnoliopsida; order Solanales; family Solanaceae; genus Nicotiana; species Nicotiana attenuata. The sequence goes on from NW_017670491.1 coordinate 49,381, forward strand.
TTAGAAATAGAATTGGGGGTTAGATGGTTTGGAATTGTTAGGGAGAAATTTGTGGCCAGTTGTTGTATTATTGAACAAAATATACATTGTTTGGGCTAGCATTACATTAAGGGGTGTCTAAAGTGCCACAATTGTTACAACATGTATGATATAACTATTTACATATGCGGTCTTTGGTCTTCTTTCTGGTCCTGGCTAAAAATATCTGCAAACAAACAAACATGTTATAAATTAGAAGGTTACGTATCTTTAGAGAGAAATATGATAACGAATATACAAGATGGCAAATTTTTATCAGTATCATAAGTGTAAGTGTCTTCTCTTGTGCTTGGACCTAGTTAAATGATTGATGTGGGACATGAAATCAACTACTCATCAACACAAAATAAAGAAAGTAGGCCCTCTTGTATACATCCTTCATAACTTACTGGTTTTTAGTGTCAGAGACCAAAAAACTCACAGATCATATACCCATTTTTGGTTAATTAATTCTGTGTCATTATCAATTTATTTATCATTTTGTCCCATAAAGTCACCCATAATTCACTTTTTATTATAAAATCATGCATGTGATCAGACATGTTTCATCAGTTATCTCACTAAGCCATGTTACAAACTATAAAAAATGTTGCATGTTCTTCTAGTTTGCTTTTCAACACAAGGAAACAAAGTAAAGGAAAAAACAATTGAAGATGTTTTTTTTATAGGATTTAACTTCTACATACGAACATTGTAAAGGCGAACGATTTCCGGTAAAGAATTAACTAACGAATTACGTTTCATCCAAAAAGACCAAAATTCAAGGTGAATCATCTTGAGATTCTTTGATCATAACTTGCACCAAGATTTTCATAGAAGCTATCAAATACTCGTTTGCTCTTCAAACTTCTAGTATAGGAAAGGTCAGTACCTTAGTACTTAATGATAATTTCCTCTTCAACTCATAAATATTAGGGAGTTTGTACTTCTAGATACTTCTACAAAATTAATAAGCATTCAAATGCAGTAACAAAGGTACTTTTTTGGACTTCAAATGAAGTGGCAACAACAGAACCTGGTAAGTTTTGAAATGACAATTTTGATTTCTACAAAAACAAATATATGATACCGGATATGTTTATTGTTCATATTCAGATCTTTCATCATTAACAATATGTAAAAGGAAAGTGAAAACCAGATGTCTGTGACTTGCCAATATTTGAGCCTGTGACGACCCGGCCCGTCGTCTCATGTGTTACTGCCCCGTTTTTCCCGTTTATTGCTTCTTCATGTTCCATTATCGGCATTTGGTGAGTTAGAGTCGAATTGGTTTGGTTTTGGTAGAAAATGAGACATTTAGTCTCTTTAAGGAAGGCTTATATTGGAAAAGTCAACCGGATGTTGACTAATGAGTTAGAGGGCTCGCATGTGATTTCCGGTGATTCGGTTAGCTTAGGAGGATGATTTGTGACTTAGGAGTGTGATCGGAAGTGATTTTGGAGGTCCGGTGTAGAATTAGGCTTGAATTGGCGAAGCTAGTATTTTGGCGAATTCCGGTTGGTAGGTGAGATTTTGATTCGGGGCTCGGAATGGAATTCCGAGAGTTGCAGCAGCTTCGTTAGGTGATTTTGGATATGTGTGCAAAATTTCAGGTCATTCGGAGGTGTCTTGGTCGGGTTTTTGATCAAATGCGTATTTCAGAAGTTTTGAAGAAACTTAGGCCTGAATCCGATGTGATTTAATGGTTTTAGCGTTGTTTGATGTGTTTTGAAGATTGGAACAAGTTTGAATAATATTTTAGGATGGGTTGGTACCTTTGGTTGGGGTCCCGGGGGCCCCGGGGTGATTTCGGGTGGTCAATCGGACCATTTTTGGACTTGATATGTTGCAGGTTTTCAGCTATAGGATTGCAGAAGATTTACCCATCGCGTTCGCGTGGGTAGGGTCGCGAACGCGTAGAGGAGAATTTGGAGGTCTGGAAATTGGTCTTCGCGTTCGCGTCTCCTTAGTCGCGTTCGAGTAGTATTGAAAGGCGAAGCTTCGCGTTCGCGATTGGTGTCACGCGTTCGCATAGAGGAAATCTGAGGGGCCAAGAATTTGGCCTACGCGTTCGCGTCTATGGGCTCGCGATCGCGTTGATATAAGACCCAGGCCTTCGTGTTCGCATGGGTGATGCCGCGTTCGCGAAGGGCATTTTTGGCAGCCTTAATAATTGGTCATCGCGAACGAGTGGGTTGTGGCCGTGTTCGCGTAGAGTAAAACACCTGGGCAGAAAGGGTTTTATTTGAATATTTCATCCGCGAGTGTATTCATTTTTCCTCCATTGTTAACCACCTTGAGAGCTTTTTGGGAGTAATTGAAGAGGGTTTCGACGGGGATTGATTAGAGGTGAGTCTCGTGACCTAGAAACGTCATTTTATTGAAGAATCAACCTTTAATTCTTGAAAATTTGGGTAAAAATTGGAAGAACTAGGGCTTGGTTTTTGAAATGAAAATTTGGGATTTGAAAGGGCATTTGAACTCCGATTTTGGTAAATTTGATATGTATGGACTCGTGGCGAGACGAGGAATCCGATGATGTAAATTTTATAATTTTTCGAGAAGTGGGCCCGGGGCTCGGGTTTTGCCAACTTCGTAAATTTTTGGTGTTTTTCGAGTCTTTTCGATTGGGTTACATTCCCTTAGCCTATTGTAATGTATTCCTTGTGGTTTTGATCAGATTTGACGCGCGAGGAGGTCAATTCGAGAGGAAAAGGCATAGCGAGCTAGATTTTGGGCCGGCTGGAGGTGAGTAATGGGTGTAAATGATGTACTGAGGGTTTGAGACACCGGAATTTCACATCGTACCGCTATATTGAGGCGAGGCACGCGCTGTATGATGAGTGCGGGGCTGTTGGTTATTGGGGATTGTGACTTGGTCCGTCCCGGTGATGTTTTACTGTATTTTTCTACTAGAACTTGTTGGAAATCATCGTTACTTGGATTTGATTGTTGTATTTGGGCTTCGTGCCAGTTATTTGGATCCTTCAGGGATTGCACTGATTTGCATACTTTGCACATTGTTTAACCTCATTCCAAGGTTTTAAGTACTATTTTTGCAAACTCAGCCCCTTTTTCTAAACTTGAAAATTCAAATGATATTATAAATGATATTTTGGGCTGTGGATTACTGATTTAAAAGTGCCCGAGGGGCTTATTGTGATTTCTGGATTTATGGATGGCTCGGGCTGCACGCCGCAACAGTACTATGTGATATTGAGGCCGAGGGCCTGGTTGGTGCCACGAGATGGCTTATTTGCGCTTGGGCTGTAGGAGCCCCTCCGGAGTCTGTACACACCCCCAGTGAGCGTCGTCGACGTAAAATATATGGTTGGCTCGGACTGCACGCCGCAGTGGGTACCTGAGTGTACCGGTATTTGCATTGCATTGCATCATTCCTTACCTGTTACCTGTCATGGTTCTTTCTGTACTATTACTTTATTAATTTGCCGGTCTTACTGTTAAAGGTTTGGTACTGCCCGTTATAGTTGCCTTGTGTTTTTCAGTGATTTCTTATCTTCAGTTATTATTTATGCTTATTACTCACTGAGTCGGAGTACTCACTTTACTCCCTGCACCTTGTGTGCAGATTTAGGTGCATCACAGTCTGAGGGAGGACCTGTCTAGCTGAGTAGCATTTCACCGGGAGCATCGAGGTAGCTGCATGGCGTTCGCAGCCTTGATCCTTCCCTCCTATCCCTATCTTTCATTATTCTGTTTCTTAGACAGTCTTGTTATAGGATGACACTGTATTAGAGGCTCGTGATCGTGACACCGGATCCTGTTTTGGGTTATGTTCCAGTATTTTTTGTTGGTTTTCAGTATACTACTCCGTACTTATAGTAGTTTGATAAGATGGTTTAGTAATTTAGTATCTGTGTTCGAATTCCTAAATTATCATAAGTTGAGATTTGTTGTTGAATGGTCGGGCTTGCTTAACAATGTGTTGGGCGCCATCACGACCGGGGTTTGGGTCGTGACAGAGCCTCAACTTGTCAGAGGTAAATCTATGGCCTTTGTCGGTGACTCTCTTGCAAGAAATCATATGCAATCATTGATATGTCTCGTCCAAGGTATGTATACGCTTTCATCACGGCCATCTTTCTCATTCAACAATTCTTCTTATTTCTTCTTCTTTAATTATTAGATCTAAGTCATGCACTTTCTTTCTAGTTTCAAATTTACATTTTCATATTTCGTAATTAATGATTTAGTATTTCTGTTGACCAGCGCATGAGCATTTGCAATTTGGGATAGCAAAAAGAACAGGCAAAAGAGAACACCCAGTTATGGAAAGCAAAATAACAAACCATATCAATATTCCAGTTTCTTTAAAAAAATTGTTTTGAATAGGAACATTAAAATAAATATTTAATCTAGATTTGTAATCAAGTACGCTAACCTTGTGTCGCCGCAACATTTTTCGAGTATAGGAGCATCTGAGCATCTAGAAAGCAGGCGCAAAAGTGAACGTAACTGCATTCAAAAAGAGCAACCAATACAGGATGTTAGAGTAATTTGTATAGTAAATTTTATCCAAGAAAACAACAACACACATGTTAGAGCGATAAAAGGAACGGAGAAGAGAAATTTTATATTCAGAGGAAAAGGAGAAGATGCAATGCATGTAAAGCATAAAAGTCTAGTTAAAGGGGGAAGGAGCTTAAATATAGATACATCTGTGATTACCCTAACACATATATCTGTGAATTTCATTCATACGAAAGCGTCTATTATACCTAAAGACTGATTGTATGGCAGAAGAAATAGATTGAATAATTGCTTTTAGCCATGCCCATTGGAAACAATTGACACTGTTGAAAGGAAAATAGTAGTGATGCTTATTTTGCAACCTAGGAATTGGTTTTCTTGAATATCCAAAGTTGTAAGAGTGAAGTCAATAATTTATTGCTCCTTAATCTGCGCTCTCTCTCTCTCCCCCCTTCCTCCGCCTCCCTCCTCCCTCCCTCCCTCCCCCCTCTCCCTCTCTTTGTTCTGTTCTGTTCTCACGTTTATCTCGCTATTTTTTCACTGGATTCATGAGTTGTGCTCACATGACATATAATTCAAAACACAAGCAACATTGTAAAACTTGGAAAAGTGTCAGCATCATGTACTATGTCTTTTTTTTCTTTCTTTTTGGTTTCTCATTCCTACATTTTTCCCAAATCAGTGTCATATCCAACAGGTTGACGTACCTATAAGTAGCGAATAAAGGGGCTAATGAAGATTAAGATACTTTTTACCTTAGTCCAATTTAATTTAATATATGTTTCTTAGTCCAAATTTCTTCTCCTATCTCCTTCTGTTTTACAGTTTTGTCCTATCTTCCTCCAAATTCCCTTCTTTGCTCGCTCTTGAATACGTACAGTATAGGTAAGAATTTTTTATTATTTTAAATAATTTATTGCTGGATTTGTTTTACATGCATGTCATTTGTTCTATCTGATCTTTTTCTTTGGGCTATCAAACTTAAACTCCCTCCCCCCCCCCCCCCCCCTTCATTTACTATAATTGCAACTGAATTTTCGTGAAGCTATCTAGCTCGATTATTTTTTGTATTTTTCTTTTATTAGTAGGTCCATCTGAAAGCAGTATAACTCTTCTCTTTTTGGATATTAATAAAAAAAACGCGAATTTTTCTTACACTATCTGTATACTGTGATTTTAGATGAGTTGCATCTATAACAGTTAGTGATTTATATATTTAAAATATAAAGTTGTTTAAGAGTAGGCAAAATTATTGTGCTCTTTTGTGTTTTTCAGTATGATCTCTGCATAGAAGTTGTATTGATGTAGAAATTTCTCTATTGTTGCATTTTTTTTTTGTTAACTTATTGATGTAAACGTATTTTATAATAGTATTGTCTCCCTTTCATGTCACTGTTCGAATTTAACTTTTAATATATCATCTTTATTTTCCGTATTGTTGTTATTACAAAACGGCATGAGAAACTAACCTTACATCATGAAATAACCACTGAGAAAAAATACTTGCAATAAAAAAGCAAAAACAAAGCGTGCTAAAATATGAAGAGTATGATGTGTAGACAGTATCACAATTTGGCATACTTTGAAGAAAAATGTTCCCGCTTTGGTTGGAACATTTTAAGTGAAAGTTACATAAACACAAAATTACGTCAAAACAGTTTGAGTTTCTGAATAAATTTTGTCATATTTGGCCAATGCTAGCATTCTCGTATACTCTTATTACTTCAACTCATTTGATTGAAATGTTTATCATAAGGCCGACTTCATACTTTTACAATCAACTGATTGCAAATTTTATTTTTTTAGCGTTTTGTTAATTGCAGCAAGATAAATAGTGACATATGAAACAAGGGCGTATTTCTTTTCAGGCAAGTTTCTGTTGTTATATACAATCCATATTTTCAAGATTTAAATTTTTTAAATATCTTTTGCCGTTACTATGATTACCGTCTTTCCACAGTTTCACCAATTGAGAAAGGACAAAAGAGAAAGAAATGAAAAAAAGAGAACAATACACGTTGAAATCCCTTCCTCTAGCAGGATGCAGAAACTTAAGTTACATTTCCATTTGCCATTGTTCTCTGCCATTCATTCACATATGAAATAAACTTTAACACACTCTTATCAAACAGAAGTTCTAACACCATCTCCTTTTCTTTAACCCACGAATGTTGCTTCTTACTTGTATTCACAAGATAATACTTAACCTTTATGTTCCTATTAATTACAGTATTAAATTTAATATTAATTGAATATTTATGAAGCACCCAAATATTGTATACAAGACTAGATGGCGATTCAGAGAAACATCACACAACTTCTCCCTGGCAGTTACTTTCTTGCACCAAATCAATAACGGCTATATCCTGTTTTATATACTTCGGACTTAATTTTATCTTTTTACCAATTCCCCAACGGTTATCTCCTATTATACTCTTCACATTTCCTTTACGAGACGAACTCGATACCTCCTTCTACTTTGGTTCAAACTCATGATAGCCATCTCTTCCTAATTCGCTAACCATTCAAACATCAATTCATTTTTTCCTACTAAAAATTGAAGAGGGACCACAACAACGAAGGAAAAGTTGAATTAGTATTTCAGAAAACATAAAGAAAAATCAAATAGCATCATTACTAACACTTCACTTTTGTTAACATCATACGCTTAGTGTGTTTTACTTTACTTTGGCTTCCGAAATTTTCATTTTTGTTCTATTTGAAATACATTTAGGTGTTAATATCATATTTTACGGCCTGTTAATAATAGCAGTTACAAATTGTTCAAGATTAAACGCTACACAATCCGTATTGTCAATATTCCATTGTGTTTTTTTGAATGAACAGTTTGATTTGCACTCCACATAACCATCTTTGCAACCTATTTGTTTTTAGTATCTGACTTCACCAAACATTTCAAATTTTAATATATTCAATTTTTTCAATACTTTATAACAGGTTTAATGGAACTGCTATCTGCTATTGTTAAACAATTTAATGTGTCAACGAATGTTCAGCCGGAAATTACACTGCTGCTGCAGCTTCTACCAGTTTTAGCTAGGCAAGAGAGGATGCTTAAAATTAAACTGAAGAGATATGCAACAACAGTGCAATGTAACCAGAAGAATGATGAATTGGTTGATATAAAAAAATGCAGATATCATTTTGCCAGATTGAAGTGAAAGGTCGTATTAATTCAAAAGAAATACGCCAATCAGCCGCAAAAGAAAATACTCCTGCTACTACAATTTGTGAAACGATTCACAAAATTGATGAAGTTACGACACTGCATAAGGAGACATGTGTTCACACAACAAAATGGTATGTTGTTACTCATCAAGCTATCTCTCACTACTAGAAATTGAACCTATGGCAACCCTTCGAAAATCGTTACAATAAATAAGCTAACCGTTCCTATAGGGCTAATGGGACGGATTTGGACCCGTTCCGGAATTCAGTGTTACAATAGGTCTATTGGAACGGTTATTTACGACGGTTTACAAACCGTCTCCACAGATAGGGTACTGGAACGGTTTGAACTGCTACCACTATTCTGTCTACAGGAACGGTTTCCTTTTCATTTGGGACAGTTATAAACCGTCCTGGTAAAATAATGCAGCTGATTTTTTTAAGTCTATTGCAGCGGTTTTCATGATATATTGCAACGGTTTGTGTGATATATTGGAACAATTATCAGTACCCCTATTGCAACGGATATTATAACATATTGGAACGGTTATTAGGGGCTGCTCTTATTATTTGCTAGGTCTATTGGAACGGTTATATTCTCTATTGCAACAAATTGTAATTTCTGATATTTATGGAAGCAAAATGAGAAGTAGTTTCCTATTCTATGAAATTGTTTACACCATATCCAACTAGCATTATCCATGTACAAAAAAAAAAAATATGGATGCATTGTTTGGTCAAACAATTCAAAAGTCCAAATAGATGAGTTTGCATACAAAAAGTTCTAAACTAAAATATCCTTAAACATAATAATAGAAAGTCTAACAACGATCAACAACACTCACTGCTTTCATCCGCAATCACTGCACCTACAAAACACAATGAGAAATAATTAAATAAAATTTTTAGGATAATTATATTGAATCACAAAGTAATTGAATGACCAATTTGATAACTTGAAAATTTTCAAACTATTTAAATTCTTAAATTTTCGGCAGAGTTTCCTTTGTAAATATGACTATCCCAAAATTTTCAACCTGCTCAAAACATCATTTGTAAATACAACTCTGTGACAGAACACTTAATGTGCACATAACAATGAAGAACTCCCACTGTCAGTCATGGAAATTGGAAACAGAACTACTGCTCAATGGTAATTTGCTTAGTTCAAACATCCCTGCAGAAACTAATATGGATGTTTCTCACTTCTCAATTTTTGAAGCAATGCAGAAACCATAGAAAATTAGAACAAATACTATATGCCGAACCATATGCAGAAACATGTAGAGGTAAATCCTATTATCCTAGAAAACATATAAAACATAGAACTGTTATATTTACTTATGTAGAAACTATAGAAAACAGAAAGTATAAACACTTAAGTTGACGGAAGAGAGTATTCTAATATAAATGATTCAGGTGCTTTCGAGTTTTCAACAAATATGCTGCAAGTAAGCTTTCTTTACGAATGTAACTTGCTCATCTCGCTTTCACATCCCAAACTGAATATCTTGATTTACTTTTAAGGATCAAGCTTCAACATCTTTGTCTATAACTTCTAAAGTTTTTTTTCTTTGTCTTTTCCATAACTTCTAAAGTATTTCTAAATTATGAAAAGTGAAAAATATCAACAGAAAAAAGAATTATAGTTCTTGGCATCAACAAGTATAATTCTAAATCGAATAACCTAAAAAAAACAGAAAGATAGTTGTTTATTTCTTAGCAAAAGAACAACCCCGCTTTATTTCATGCAATATTAAATCAGTACTTTTTCATTTTAAATAAGCAATATTAATACCTGGAATGAGTTGGCCTTCTTTGTTGCTATTAGTAGATGGACGACGGATTGGTTGCAAAGTTGCTTGTTGTGCAGAAGAAGCTTCTCATAGAGAATTATCACCCAATGCCGCTAGAATAATGTTAGCATCAATATCAATTCCTGAACGCTGAAGTCGTGCAAGGACATCTGCAACAACTTCTTGACGGATAGTTCCTTTTGTTCCTCAATTTTTTCCTCCATTGTTTGTATCTTCTCCTCCATTTTTTGTAGATAATTTGTAGTATTTGAAGAGGATTCAAAACATCCTACTTTCCCTCTCAAAGAAGTTATTGTAACCCCTCGTCCATACAATCTCAGACGTCCCAGATGTTCAGGCCCCATGACAGATGCAAATGCATCTACGGACTCATTGCCATTTTCATTTTGTTGTGCTTCAATTTCCTCCATTTCAGCCTTCAAAGAATATTCAAACAAATAGAACAAGTAAATAAAAAGTAAACTAATAAAAATAAATAATTCATCTCGATATAACATCAGCTAAATATAATTCGCACAATTTTACTAGTTGTATTTTCATCCGAGCACTTGTATGATCGCCCATCTTTCCTTTTTCTTGTAGCTACAAAGAGTTCCTTTGCTGATAAAGTATCCGAAGTTTCCTTATCGTTTTCCTAGTCGCATGAAAGTGAATTAGCATTCCTGGTGATCCACCATGTACTAAACAAGAGCAAAAATTGAGAAATTTTTTGCCATAATTTGCTAGTTACACACCAACTTAGAGCGAACTAAAGCAAAACTTCTCTTTCCAGCAGTGTGAGGATTCTTTAACTTTTTTCGGTTCTCAATATTAATTTTGGGACATTCTCTGCAAGAAGAAAGAAACATCAAATAACAACTTACAAAATCACTAAGCAGATTCATGCAGTAGCCAAAAGAGGGCAGGAATTAGCTATTAGAAACAGTTTGCAACTGCCCCGAAGAGCCTTCTAGAGTTCAAAAGTTAGGCTTGTAGCCAGCAGATTTGCTAGTTAAACAGTTTGCAACTGCCCGGCAGATTCATGCAGTAACCAAAAGAGGGTAGGAATTAGCCGTTAGAAACAGTTTGCTCTCCACCTTTTGCAACTGCCCAGCGGATTCTATACAGACTGTTGGAATCAAGAGTTTATGAATAAATTGTGTAAAAATTGAAGACTTTAAGTCTGTAGCACTAGTTTAAGTATATGACCATCTGTAGCACTAGTTTCTTCCATTTCATTTTGAGTGTGATAAAATCAATAGTCAATGAGGGGAGCAGTGACATCAGAGAACGTAGCATCCGACCGAAACCACATATTTTGGATCTGGCTTTTAAAAGGAATTGCTTGGACTTTGGATTTAAGGACTTACTGGATAAAAGGAATCAATCTGCTTTTTCTGCATCATTAGGTTTCATACTGCACCATTTGGAAACTAGGGAGAGCCAGTTTCATTACATTCAAATGCATTAAATGGATTACTATGATGCTTTAATTTTATAAAGTTTCAACAAAAGAGATTGTCACGACCCCAGTTCACCCACCGTGAACATGTCGTGATGGCGCATAGTCTCTACAACTAGGTAAGCCTAACAATGCGGAAACCATAACTAACTTGCGGAATAATAGTCAAAACTGAACAATTTAAAGGAGAAACAGTATATAAAATGTCGCTCGGCATATACAACTCCACATCACAGCATCCTACATTACTATCTCAAAACCCGGAAACTCACGGGAAGACAAGCTAAGAGGAATATAGTAAAGTGCTCTAATCCCCAGAAATGTCTACATCAATAGTACGATAGAAGGGCTAACACTACAGATAGAGTAAAGAAGGAGACTCTTCGGTCTGCAGACGTGGCAGATGTACCTCGAAGTCTCTGAAATGCTCCCTGCCTCCAGGGTGATACGCCTGGGTAGAAGTACCTGGATCTGCACATGAAAAAGATGCGCAGAAAGGGCATGAGTACACCACAGCGGTACTTAGTAAGTGTCAAGCCTAACCTCGGTTGGGTAGTGACGAGGAAGGTCAGGGCCCTACTGAGGTGAAAAGATACAGGTTTAACAGCGTGAAATGACAGTGTAATTAAATAACACATGATATAAAGGACAACAACAACTATTACAAAGGCAACCAAAACACAATAAAAGAATATAACTCAACTCCGAGATAACAACCGTGGATCTCCTAGGATACCGTCCTGTAGTCCCCAAATATAAATATCATGTCAAGTGGATCTCCCGGGTGCAGTCCCGTAGTCTAACTCATGAAGTGCAGGAGGATCTCCCGGAATGCCGTTCCGTAGTCCCAAAGTAAATACACAGCAACAACAAAATTCAACCCAATCAATTTCATATCAAAGTGAAGCAGGTAATCCTAATCTAGCATGGTTCACGTAGTACAATTAAGGCAGTTAAGACAGATAAAGCAATTTAGTCAAGTAGACATGCTTCTCTAAGCTACAGCAGGTTTAATACCCAAACAGTGTAAGCAAGGAAATGAGGAACACAATTCAAGGCTATTTTTAAAGAAAAATCGGATTTCCAAAAATTAGCACAAGTGCGCGCTCGTCACCTCACGCACGAGGCATTTCAATTACCACAATATCAATCCTAAGGGGAAAAGTCCCCCACACAAGGTTAGACAAGTCACTTACCTCGAACCGGCTCCAAAATCAACTCGAAACCACACGTTTGCCACGAGTATCCAACTCCGAATGGCCCAAATCTATTCAATTCAAGTACACATCGTAAATAACATCTCAAGCAACTGATTCTACGATTTAATTCAAAGCTAAGACGCGAAATTAGGTAAATTGACCAAAATACCCCTCAAGCCAACGTCTCGGAATCGGGTGAAATTAACATTTTCAGAACCCTCGTACTCTCACGAGTCTAACCATATAAAAATCTCTCAAATCGGATGCCAAAAACCCACTCAAAACTCAATAATTCGGTCAATGAAGTTTTATCAATTTTTCATTCAAAATCCGAAATTAAAGGAGGAATTTACGCTTAGATTAGTGGGTTACAAGCAAAAAGGAGTTTAGAATTGTTACCCAATCAATGTCTCTGAAAAACCCTCGAAATTTCGCTCAAATCCGAGCTCTTAAGCTTGAGTTTTTGGTAAAAATGGCTAAACCCTCGTTTTGAAATGTTTATATCTGCCCAGGTACTTAATACATCGCGAACGCGTAGGAGGTCTCGCGTTCGCGAAGAAGAAAAATGAAGGCTGCTCGAATTGCACTACGCCAACGCGTGGAAAAGCACGCGAACGCGAAGGCTGGGACTGGCAAAGCTACGCGAACGCGAGCTAGTGCATGCGAACGCGATGAAGGAAATAGGCACAACCCTCAGTGCCAAATAACACTACGCGTACGCGAGGGCTTAGACGCGAACGCGAAGATAGAAAATGGTAAAGCTTCGCGAACGGGGCTTTCCGTTCCGAGGCCATCTTCACACTGTTCTAACTATGGTCAGTTTCCAACACTTAAGCTCTCATTTAGGGACTAAGTGTCCCAAAACTCTCCGAAACTCAAAACCGAACCTCCCGGGAAATCAAAATAGCAGAAATAAAGTTGGGGAAAGCAGTTAATAGGGGATCGGGACGTAAATTCCAAAAACGACCTGCCGGGTCGTTACATCCTGCCACACTTAAACATTCGTTCGTCCTCGAATGAGCACAAAGACATACCTGAGGTAGTGAAAAGATGAGGGTACTGGCTGCGCATATCCTACTCGGTCTCCCAGGTCGCCTCCTCAACCGACTGACCCCGCTACTGAACCTTCACGGGCGCAATGTTCTTTGACCTCAGCTTCCTGACCTGCCTGTCCAATATTGCCACTGGCTCCTCAACATAAGATAGATCCTTCTCCAACTGAACTGAGCTAAAATCCAACTCGTGCGACAGATCACCGTAATACCTCCGGAGCATCGAAACTGTCACGACCCAAACCCCGATTCGGTCGTGATGGCGCCTTCATGAAGACAAGGCCAACCAACCAAACTAAATTGCCTTTTTCAAAATTAGATAAACGTGAATAATCAATTTTAAAGGTGATTCAATAACATTACTTAGCGATAATACAACCCTAACACAGCCCAAACCGGGGTGTCACAAGTCACGAGCATCTATAAGAGTGTAATTACATCAACAAAGTCTAAAAATACACTGAACAGGAATAATGAACAACAGGGAGAGAAACCGTGCTGCGAACGCTGGCAGTCACCTCGCTAAACTCCTACAGCTCTGCCTTCACACAGCCAAGACCCGCTATCGGGTGAATAAATACCTGCATCTGCACACAAGGTGCAGGGAGTAAAGTGAGTACTCCAACTTAGTGAGTAATAACAATAAATAATGGTTGAAAGCATGAAAACACATAAATGCACAAGGCAATTCTATATCAGGCAGTAAATTACTTAAAACAGTAAAACCGTAAAGAATCAAATGAAATCTCCTTTTAAAAACAGTTAAATCAGGTAAAACAACAAGTAAATAGTGAGTAGTAATCTGCCCCTCGGGCCCAGTATCAATCGCTCAGAATAGTATCAGCCTCAGTATCAATCACTCAGCACAGTACCAGCCCCTCGGGCTCACTCTTAGTCACTCAGCATAGTATCAGCCCCTCGGGCTCACTCTCAGTCACTCAGCATAGTATCAGGCCCTCGGGCTCACTCTCAGATCATATGGGTACCCACGCTCACTGTGGGCGTGCAGACTCCGGGGGCCCCTTACGGCCCAAGCGCTATATCAACATAAGGCTTGAAAGCCTTCTCACATCACTCGTAAGGCCTGAAAGCCTCCTCACATCACTCACAAGGCCAGAAAGCTTCCTCACGTAACTCAAGCCACCTCGTGGCATATAAATGTATCTCAGGCCCTCGGCCTCATATCACTCAGCATATCCTCACATATGGCCCTCGGCCTCACTCAGTCCAGATATCATCACAAGCCTCTCAGGCATCAGTAAAATAGTAGTGCTCAGCCCAAACAACATTGGAAATATCATTTAAATCTCAAAATTCAATTAAAAGTGGCTGAGTTTGTAAAACAGTATTAATCAACAGGACTGAGTTCAAGTAATATATCAAAATAGTGAGGAAAAGGTGATAAAAGTCCACGAAGGATCCAAGTAGTCGGCATGAAGCCCAAAATATGGCAATAAGCCCGAGTCATGTTGATAACAAACACATTTTAGTCAAATACGCGGTAAAAATATGAATCGGGACGGACCAAGTCACAATCCCCAGTAGTAAACAACCCCGCGCTCGTCATTAAGCGCGTGTTTCACCTCAATATAACACTACGTTGTGCAAATCCGGGGTTTCAAACCCTCAGGACATCATTTACTATCATTACTCACCTCAAGCCGGCCAATTCTCTAGCTCGCTGTGCCCTTGACTCTCAAGTCAGCCTCCTCGCGTGTCGAATCTGGCCAAAACCACAACGAATACGTCACAATAGGCTAAGGGAACATAACCCAATCAAAAAGAATCGAAAAATAGCAAAAATCTCGAAATTAGCAAAACCCGAGCCCCGGGTCCACTTCACGAAACTCAGAAAATTTCACATCAACGGGTTCCTTGTCTCGCCACGAGTCTACACATATCAAGAACTCCCAAATCCGAATTCAAATGACCCATCAAAACCAAATTTGAACTATCAAAACTCAAGCCCTAGTTCTTCCCCCTTTTTGATAAATTTTCATGAATTTCTAGGTTGATTCTACAATTAAATCATGTTTTTAGATCATAGGACTCGCCTCCAATCAATCACAGTCGAAACCCTCTTCAATTCCCGTCCAAAAGCTCTCAAGGATGCTCAACAATGGTGAAAATTAACTTAGACTCGCGAAGGAAATGTTGTTAAAACCCCTCTGCCCAGCTGACATTTTACCCTATGCGAACGCGAGGGCTCTCTCGCGTTCGCGATGAACAAAACTTGCCTCTGACCAAATTACCCTTCGCGAATGTGGTGCCTTACCCGCGAACGCGAAGAACAATGCCAACGGGGCCCAGGCCCCTCCTACGCGACCGCGAACGGGTTGACGCGAATGCGAAGCTCAACCCCTTTGCCTTCCGCGAACGCGAGCCTCTGACGCGAACTTCCAAATCCTTCTTCGCGAACGCGAGGCCCTTTACGCGAACGCGAAGAGATAAATCTCTGCAACACCTGAAATGAAAAAAATCTGCAACTCCTCAAAGCCAAAAATGATCTGATTGACCATCCGAAACTCACCCGAGGCCCCCGGGACCTCAACCAAAAGCACCAACGCATCCTAAAACATCATTGAAACTTGTTCCAATCATCAAAACACCTCGAACAACACTAAAACCATCAGTTCTCATCGATTCAAGCCTAAGTTCTTCTAAAACTTCCGAAACACGGATTCGATCAAAAACCCAACCAAATCACCTCCGAATGACCTGAAATTTTACACACACATCCCAAATCACATAACGAAGCTACAGCAACTCTCAAAATTCCATTCCGACCCTCGAATCAAAATCTCACCTATCAACCGGAATTCGCCAAAATACTAACTTCGCCAATTCAAGCCTAATTCTACACCGGACCTCCAAAATCACTTCCGATCACGCTCCTAAGTCACAAATCATCCCCCGAAGCTAACCAAATCAAAAAAACACCGATTCGAGCTCATATACAAATAAGTCAACTCTTGGTCAAACCTTTCAAATTCAAAACTTTCAACTGAGACTCTTCTTTCCAATTCGTTCCGATTTTTCCTAAAAACCAAAACCAACATTCTACATCAGTCATAACACATCATACGGGGCAAGTCATGCCCGAGAACTGGCAATCAAAGTGCAAAAGCTCAAAACGACCGGTCGGGTCGTTACATCCTCCCCCAATTAAACACACGTTCGTCCTCGAACGTTCCCAGAGTTGTTGTAAAAGCCAAACACTCGCTGAATAACCTTACCATGTATATACCCGGGGGTGATCCCACGTCACCCTATCTCATATAGGTTCGATAACACGACGTAGCTGAAATTTTCACAATCCATCCTAATCCATAAAACCTAGAACCACACTTTCACTTCTGAAACCATCAATACGATCAGAACCTCACAACTATACTCTGAATAGTCCCAAACCAGCTGTAATAGCCCATGCCTGCAACCTCAGGTGCAATTATATGATATACCACATAACTCAAACACATGCAGCGATAACTTCCATTCACAACAGCTGCCTACAATAACCAAATACCGATAGAAAACCTCTTATTAGCCAAAGCCTCATTTCCAACACTTTCATATACTGCCAACGATAAATGAAACATGCAATAAACCATAACCATTTCTTAGATCAACCATTCATGAAGCCATTTCTCCTCTGGCAATTACCATAACAAATTTTCGAGCCGAACCTCGTCATTAACCTTCCAACATGCTGAAATCGAATCCGTTCGTATTCATTAATGATCCCCACGATCTCCTCTAATCCAACACACCACTCTGGTGACATGACATGTCAATAGAGGCCTAAGCCACAACTAGCATAATACGCGCACCAATATGCAACGGTCCGAACACACTCAAATCATGAAAATGGTTCAAATGAAAGAGTTGTACCACAAGCTCACCAGTACCACCACAACACAAGGTTGAGAACCCATCTCACATCATAGAATAGAACATACGAATCTAACCCGCAAGGTCATATCTCCACATAGCCTCGCTGCAATGCACGATCCTATCCAAACACTGCTCCACATGAGACACCTCAAGTCACTATGCCCGAAATTGACAACCACGCACAATTTGATGCCTGAAACCAAAGCAAATCATTACACCCTCGGTGAAACAAGTAGCCTATACCACGCAAGCCCGATAGGACATAACTGATACGCCATTCACTGAGCAACACCCAATTATTCTCCCCGCTCGACTTCCACTATGAACCCCAATAGAACCGCACCATATGTGCCCATAACCAACAAATCGTAGCGTCTAACAACACAGAAAAGCAACCCATAGATCTCCCCAGATCACTAACAAGCTCAATAACGGTCGAATCAACCTATCCCTCACAATACCATTCGGGGCCAACCAAGCCGACTCAAGCTAGAACACACATCCACATTAGCCTGCCAACGAACTCATTATCAAGGAAGCCTGAAGCTGCTCCTTCCACTACTACAACTCCTACCGGAGCCATACGATACGGTGCCCGGCACCAAATCAATACCGAAATCCACAACCTCGCCCAGCGACATGCCCGGCCACAAGAAACGCATCCGAAAAGTCCCTCAACACCGGAACTGAGTCGATGGTAGAAACCCCTACATTGACATCCATCACAAAGGCCCAATTAAGAAAAACAATCCTTCCCAGCCGTCCGCTGGGTCTTTGAAATATAAACCACTCTGCTAGAACATAATCCGACGCACCTCGCCACTCAACCAGTTGCGTTTCCAGCATAGCCCATAGCGCAATAGTCCAGAATAACCCAACACTGAGACAACCAGTTTGAACTCCAACATCACATCCAATATCTAACAAACCAGCAAAGAAAGATCCACTCGAGCCTCCAAATCCCGATAGCCGCTAAACGGTGCCGATACATACGGTCCATAACCATAACATAGCCTGCGTATGAGAACTCCCAGTCCCCAACTCCATATAGCACACGAATCATCCCGATCCCAATTTTCCGTCCGAAAGCATATGACACCTTAAATACCCCATCAAATCACTTCCAATTAGAAATATCATTCCTTTAACTATCTGAGGCTACCCGCTGCTTAAGAGTTTTATGGACTCCCCTTCCAGAACTGAACTGTTACTTATCTAGCCAAGAACTTCCATTGATCCCATCTAGAAGAAAAATCATTACACATCCCATGTCTCTCACATCCGTGGAAAATGCACCCTTCCAACTACGGTAGAAATCAACCAGAACTCTCCCAATTCCATTTGCACAAACTAAACTGCCACAACTGAATCCTTCTAACTAGACCAAGCTAAGCAAGCCATCGGAACCCCAAAGCATTGCTACGAAAATACTTGTACGAACTCATTACCCCGACAAAGAATTAATCATATCCTTACCATGCCGATCCGATCTACTATCAAGCTACTCCATCTATCCAAATTTCTTCTGATTCGTCTTCAACTTGATATTTCCCCTTGATGTAGTACCACAATTCCTCAACCCAGGCATACCACATGAGACCCAAGCATAAAACCACACTATCTGAAACCCATAAACCGCTGAATACTCTCTGAGATATTCCCAGAAACACCACATCCCAGAATACCTTACTCTGAAGAACTTCCTGCGAATCTAACTTTGTTTCCTTTACTTTCCTGATACTGATACATAGAATCCCATAATTAACATAGAAATACCACAAGTCTTGACATCTTCCAATGGAACTCAGTTTCTAACCACATATGCAACTTTAGAACACTCAATTGATTTACGCAGACTCTTGGACACATTAGAACCATTCTCACAAGTCGTTCACTCTTATTCAAACTGCAATTTACCTAACCCAACGAACAGAACCACCCGTGCCTTATTGGCACTCCGACACCACAGAATGAAATCCTCATCCCAATACAACCAAGCAACTTCCTACTCTACGCACCGAGCATTCTTTACCAACAACAACTCTAGACATTCCGTGATTCTCATACCCTATGAAGCATAATATAACCTTTGTCAAAATTTTCCTTTAATCTAGCCATAGATAATTCACTCGCACGCCCCAAACTGGAACCAACATAGCACCTAACTGTGCAATCAACTACTCACAGCAGACTCCCCCACTTGGATCGAAGCCATAGATCAAGATACACTCAATAACTCATAACACTTTTACTCTATTAATGCCACAATACCATAGTGAGATAAACTCAAATCATTTATAAGCTTGTGAAAACACATATCATCTAATATTGTAAATCTTCTGCAATTCTCGCATTCATCGCCGCGACAGTTAAGCCCACTCTCTTAAGCGACCCAAAATTTCAAATTTCAACACGTACTTTTCAATTACACATGAGATCTTCTAACATACACATAAGGATCACACCACTTCAGAACACTCCGCAGGAGATAACCCACCTGCTCCGCCTCAATATAACACTTCTGTATACCTTCCACCGTCATACACATTACACCGTCACTTAGTCTTCCTGAGTCTGAACTCATCCCGCAACATGAAATTCACTTCACCATCAACTGGGAAACATGAAAAGATCCTTCATACGCCCATCACTCGGGGCTATACCTCAAATCAAGATGGAATTCCAGCACCTAATAATTTCTCTATCCTTCATCAGGCCTTTCTCGTCACTCCCACGTCACATAGATACATCTCGCAGTACTAACATACTCATCACCTAGCCACGGCCGTCACTTCCACTAACGGGGACACTAGCGAACATAAAAGTTCAAAATACTTGCTCACTCAATCAGCACCTCGGTGCTCAAGCCATAGGCAAAGATCCGACCTCAAGTCCTCCAGACTGGCCCAACATCAACTCACAGAGATCACATCTCGCCCCCGATAGGGAATCATAAGCCATCAAGGCACATCTGATACTGAGCGCTCATGCGCGCATACGAATGCGTGGAAGGAATTTCAAGAGTTACTTTTCAAGCTGAATCAAGGACGCACGATAAAAATTCAAGAATGTGAAGTTTTCCTAAAGGTTTTGCAGCCTCTCGAGGATAAATATAGACGTCTCCGTACCGGTCCGCGAGACTCTACTAAACCTGCTCATGACTCGTGACACCTAGTAACCTAGGCTCTGATACCAACTTGTCACGACCCAAACCCCGCTCCAGTCGTGATGGCGCCTCTCGTGAAGACAAGGCCAGCCAACCAACCTAAATTGCCTTTTTCAAAATTAGATAAACGTGAATAATCAATTTTAAAGGTGATTCAATAACATTACTTAGCGGAAGTACAACCCAAACACAGCCCAAACCGGGGTGTCACAAGTCACGAGCATCTATAAGAGTGTAATTACATCTACAAAGTCTAAAAATACACTGAACAGGAATAATGAACAACAGGGAGAGAAACCGTGGTGCGAACGCTGGCAGTCACCTCGCTAAACTCCTACAGCTCTGCCTTCATACAGCCAATACCCGCTACCGGGTGAATAAATACCTGCATCTGCACACAAGGTGCAGGGAGTAAAGTGAGTACTCCAACTCAGTGAGTAATAACAATAAATAATGGCTGAAAGCATGAAAACACATAAATGCACAAGGCAATTCTATATCAGGCAGTAAATTACTTAAAACAGTAAAACCGTAAAGAATCAAATGAAATCTCCTTTTACAAATAGGTAAATCAGGTAAAACAATCCGCTCCCACTTCCACTCCGGAATCTCTATCTACTGAAGCAATCCACCCGGTATCTGGTGCTCATACTTCACATGCTGACAATTAAGGCACCGAGCTACGAACCCAACTATATCCTTCTTCATCCGCTTCCACCAGTAGTGCTGCCTTAAATCCTGATACATCTTCGCGGCACCCGGATGAATGGAATACCGCAAACTGTGGGCCTCCTCTAGAATCAACTCCTGAAGCCCATCGATATTGGGTACACAAACTCGACCCTGTATCCTCAATACTCTGTCATCACCAATGGTCACATCTCGAGGATCGCCATGTAACACCTTGTCCTTGAGGACAAGCAAATGAGGGTCATCATACTGCCGCTCCCTGATATGATCAAATAAGGAAGACCGAGAGACCACACAAGCTAGAACCCGGATGGGCTCCGAAAGATCCAATCTCACAAACTGGCTGGCTAGGGCCTGAACATCCATCGCCATAGGCCTCTCTGCTGCTGGTAAATAAGCCAAACTCCCCAAACTCTCTGCTCGGCGGCTCAAGGCATCGGCCACCACATTGGCCTTGCCCGGGTGATACAAGATAGTGATGTCATAATCCTTCAGCAACTCTAGCCATCTCCTCTGACGCAAATTAAGATCCTTCTGCTTGAACAGATGCTGCAAACTCCGGTGATCAGTATATATCTCACAAGGCACACCGTACAAGTAATGACGCCAAATCTTTAAGGCATGAACAATGGCAGCTAACTCAAGATCATGGACAGGATAATTCTTCTCATGTATCTTCAACTGTCTGGACGCGTAGGCAATCACCCTACCGTCCTACATCAATACCGCTCCAAGGCCAACTCTCGAGGCATCACAATAGACAGAATAAGACCCCGAAGCAGTAGGCAATATTAAAACTGGGGCTGTAGTCAGGGCTATCTTGAGCTTCTGAAAGCTCGCCTCACACTCCTCCGTCCACTGAAATAGAGCACCCTTATGGGTCAATCTAGTCATAGGGGCTGCAATCGATGAAAAACCCTCCACAAATCGACGGTAATAGCCTGCCAAGCCAAGGAAACTGCAAATCTCTATAGCCAAAGATGGTCTGGGCCAACTCTGCACTGCTTCTACCTTCTTCGGATCCACCCGAATGCCCTCACTCGATACCACGTGACCCAGAAATGGCACGAAATCCAACCAAAACTCACATTTTGAAAACTTTGCATATAATCTCTTTTCCCTCAGAGTCTGAAGCGCTGTCCTCAGGTGTTGCTCGTGATCTTCCCGACTCCGGGAATACACCAGAATATCATCAATAAAGACAATGACAAAAGAGTCAAGATATGGCCGGAATACACTGTGCATCAGATGCATGAAGGCTGCTGGGGCATTGGTCAGCCCAAAAGACATAACAAGGAACTCGTAATGACCATACCGAGTCCCGAAGGGAGTCTTCGGGATATCTGGCTCCCGAATCTTCAACTGATGGTAACCTGAGCGCAAATCAATCTTAGAAAACACTCGTGCGCCCTGAAGCTGGTCAAACAGATCATCAATACGAGGTAAAGGATAACGGTTCTTCACTGTAACCTTGTTGAACTGGCGATAATCAATACACATGCGCATAGAACCATCCTTCTTCTTCACAAATAACACAGGAGCACCCCAAGGCGATACACTGGGCCGTATAAAACCTTTATCAAGTAATTCCTGCAATTGCTCCTTCGACTCTTTCAACTCAGGAGGAGCCATACGGTACGGAGGGATAGAGATGGGCTGAGTGCCTGGCCAAAGATCAATGCCAAAATCCATGTCCCTATTAGGTGGCATGCCCGGAAGGTCAGCCGGAAACACATCGGGGAAATCATGTACTACTGGGACTGAATCAACAGAAGGAGTATCCATACTGACATCTCTTACATAAGCTAAGTACGCATCACAACCTTTCTCAACCATACGCTGAGCCTTAAGGAAAGAAATAACTCTACTGGGAGTTTGACATAAGGCACCCCTCCACTCAATACGCGGTACACCTAGCATGGCCAGCATCACGGTTTTGGCGTGACAATCAAGAATAGCATAATGGGGCGACAACCAGTCCATGCCCAAAATAATATCAAAATCAACCATGCTGAGTAATAATAAGTTAGCCCTGGTCCCAAAACCGCCAAGAATAACCAAACATGACCAGTAAACGCGGTCCACAACAAGAGAATCTCCCACAGAAGTAGAAACATAAACTGGGAAACTCAAAGAATCCCGAGGTACCCCCAAATACGGAGCAAAATAAGAAGACACATAAGAGTAAGTGGAGCCTGGATCGAATAGAACCGATGCCTCTCTGTGACAAACCAAGATAGTACCTGTGATGACAGAATCGGAGGCGGCAGCCTCAGTACGGCCTGGAAAAGCGTAATATCTGGACTGGCCTCCCCCTCGAGGGCGACATCTACCTCCCCGACCTCCACCTCTGGCTGGCTGTGCCGGTGGAGTGGCAGCTGGTGCTGGAACCATAGCCTGAGAGCTCTGTGAGGCCTGTTGTGGCTGAGGGGTCTGCGAAGGTGCACCCCTCCTGAGTCTGGGGCAATCTCTCACCATGTGGCGTGTGTCACCACACTCAAAACAAGCCCTGGGAGGACGTGGCGGATGTGACTGGCTCGGGCCAGGTCTGCTGGGTTGTCCGCTGGAAGCACCCCGTGCAGGAGGCGCACTAGAGACTGGAGGTGCATAATAAGGCTCCTGAGGCCTAGGTGGAGCTGGAATATCACTGGCTGCTGGAAGAGCTGAATGAACGGGGCGACCCATATGACCCCTACCATGATGACCTGCAGCTGGGGCACGGGCACCAGAAAAATGGCCAGACTCTCGAGACCTCTTGGCCTCCCTCTCCTCCCTATCCCTAGCATACACACCCTCAATCTTCCTAGCAATGCTCACCGCTTGCTGATAAGACACATCCGTCCCTAAATCACGAGCCATGCTAGATCTGATGTTGGGAATAAACCCCTCAATGAACCGGCGAACCTTCTCGCGGACCGTGGAAACCAAAGTTGGGGCATGTCTAGCCAAGTCAATGTAGCGGACAACATACTCCGAGACAGTCATAGTACCCTGGCGCAACCGCTCAAACTCCGTGCGCCAGGCGTCCTTAAGACTCTGGGGAACATACTCCCTCGTGAACATGTCTGAAAATCGAGCCCAAGTCAGGGAAGCTGCCTCGTCCGGACTGTCTAACTCATAAGCACGCCACCACTGATAGGCGGCTCCTCGAAGCTGAAAAGTAGTGAAGGAAACCCCGCTCGATCCTGATATGCCCATAGTGCGGAGAATACGGTAGCACTCCTCCAGAAATCCAAGGCATCCTCTGATGCTAACCCACTGAATACCGGAGGATCATATTTCTTGAACCTCTCAAGTCTCCGCTGCTCATCCTCTGAAGTCGCGGCCCTATCCTCGGGCTGAACTGGTACTGCAGGCGGTGCAGGTATAACCTCTAGGGCCTGTTCAACATGCACTTGCTGCTCAGGAGTGCGGGCGGCGGGAGTCTGTACTCCTCCCCGGCCTGGGATGTGGCTGCAGCAAGGGGAAGCAACCCTGCCTGAGCCAGAGTGGTGTACATACTCATAAACTGTGCCAAAGTCTCCTGGAGTGCTGGAGTAGTAGCGGCAGACGTATCGGGTGTTTGGACTCCGGCTGGTACTGCTGGTGGTGCCTCAATGGCAGCTCGCGCGGGTGCTCTAGCTGCACCACGAGCGCGTCCTCGGCCTCTACCCTGGCCCCGGCCTCTAACAGCTGCAGTAGGGGGCACGGGTGCCTGATCCTCTCGGGTAGTGCGTGTCCTCACCATCTGTGAGAGAATAGAAAGACAGAAGTTTAGTTGTGACATCAAAATCTTGCACGACAAGGAAATCAAATGAAGTGGAATTTTTCCTAACAGTTACATAGCCTCTCATAGATAAGTACAGACATCTCCGTACCGATCAGCGAGACTCTAATAAACTGGCCTGTGTTCCGTGACTCCTATGAACCTAGAGCTCTGATACCAACTTGTCACGACCCCAGTTCAGCCACCGTGAACATGTCGTGATGGCGCCTAGTCTATACAACTAGGTAAGCCTAACAATGCGGAAAACATAACTAATTTGCGGAATAATAGTCAAAACTGAAAAAATTAAAGGAGAAACAGTATATAAAATACTGCTCGGCATTTACAACTCCACATCATAACATCCTACATTACTATCCCAAAACCCGAAAACTCACGGGAACACAAGCTAAGAGGAATACAGTAAAGTGCTCTAATCCCCAGAAATGTCTACATCAATAGTACGATAGAAGGGCTAACACTACAGATAGAGTAAAGAAGGAGACTCTTCGGTCTGCGGACGCGGCAGATGTACCTCGAAGTCTCCGAAATGCTCCCTGCCTCAAGGGTGATACGCCTGGGTAGAAGTACCTAGATCTGCACATGAAAAACATGCGTAGAAAGGGCATGAGTACACCATATCGGTACTCAGTAAGTGCCAAGCCTAACCTCGGTTGGGTAGTGACGAGGAAGGTCAGGGCCCTACTGAGGTTAAATAAGATATAGGTTTAATAGTGTGAAATGACAGTGTATTTAAATAACACATATATAAAGGACAACAACAACTATTGCAAAGGTAAGCAAAACACAGTAATAGAACATAACTCAACTCCGAGATAACAACCGGGGATCTCCCAGGATACCGTCCTGTAGTCCCCAAATATAAGTATCATGTCCAGTGGATCTCCTGGGTGCAGTCCCGTAGTCCAACTCATAAAGTGCAGAGGGATCTCCCGGAATGTCGTTCCGTAGTCCCAAAGTAAATACACAGCAACAACAAAATTCAACCCAATCAATTTCATATCAAAGTGAAGCAGGTAATCCTAACCTAGCATGGTTCACGTAGTACAATTAAGGCAGTTAAGACAGATAAAGCAATTTAGTCAAGTAGACATGCTTCTCTAAGCTAGAGAATAGAAGTTCTACAAATATTCAAGGAACTAGGCTTAACTATATTTCTGAGGCAATTAGTGACGTTGTAAAAGAAACGTAGTGTAGGGAGAATCATTAAAATTCCCAAACATAGAGAGTTAGCCTCACATACCTTAACTTCCTGCTCTTGAGTGTAATACAACCTTCGCCAACCCTTTCAACTTTAATCTATATCAATACAAGTCAAAGGGATTCCATATTAGCATAAATTCTCATGTTTTAGTCACTTAAACATTTTCTCAAACACTTGGTGACATAAAGCTTCATGATCCTTATTAATGGTGTTTCTACACCCAACAAGCCATTCCCTTGATCCTAGATAAATTCTAAAGTCTCAAATGATTATAATAAACATTATTCTTCATCACCCATAAGGTAAACAACACTCTTAACCAATAATCAACACTCAACACCCCAACCCTATAATCTTTCATGCTTTTCTATCAAAACCATCAACTCATATCTCATGCACTAAGGTTTATAATCATCAAACCAATGCTGGAATCAATTAGAGGGTTACCTTTTTGACGTTCAATCTCCTTGAATTCGAGTTCTAGGGTTCCTTCTCTCAACAACGATGTCCCAATCGAATATCTAATGATATGGAGGGTTTGCCCATGTTAATAAGATGTTGGGAAATTGAAATTAACTTAGAATCACCATTAGAACTTACCTTGGATGGTGGAAGGACCCTTAAGGAGTTAGGTTTTTGAGAGTTCCCCTTTCTAGAGCAAGTTTTTATGTTTTGGGGCTGTGGGGGACGAAATATAGCTTTAAAACAACCCCCCACTAGCGGGTTCGCGCACCTGGAGGCTTGTTCGCGCTAAACGGCAGTAACACTGCCTCCCACTAGTGCGATCGCGCACCTGGAGGCTTGTTCGCGCTAGTGTTCGCGCTACCGGGCCCGCATACGCGTACTGTTCTGAAAATGCACATAACTTTTTGTACAGAGATCTATTCGGGCTTCATAATATATCGTTGGAAAGCTATTTCAATGGCCTACAACTTTCATGCTTTGCATTTTCCCCAATTCCTTGCATATTTCACTAAAACTTGATGGAAGATAGACCTTCTGCAAACTTAGTCGATTTTGTCAAATCTTATGCACCTCACTTTCCATCTTAATTTTGAAACAACTATTTTACCCATAATCATCCCGATGGGACTTCACATGTCCAAAATATAACCTTACTACCCCTTTAACTCATTCATACCTAAGTCGAATTTACGGGGTGTTACATTATCTCTCCCTTGGGATCATTCGTCCTCGAATGATTGTCTTGACTGTAACTTCTGCTAACTCCGGACCTTAAACGAGTCTGGTGCAAACATGAACTTTCATTAACACTTGTATACTAAACTGAATGAATACATAATTACTGAACTATTGTGATATTGAACTGAATGACTACTGTATTGACTGAATATTGGTCTGCCATGGATACGTGAATACTGAACTAACATGGATATATGAATATTGAACTGGCATGAATTTTTGAGTAATCTTAGTACTAAGCTGGCGTGAATGTCTAAGCATTGAACTAACATGAGTAGCTGAGTATTGAGCTGACATTAGTATCTGAGTACTGAACTGACATGAGTATCTGAGTGCTGAACTGACATGAGTATCTGAGTATTGAACTGACATGAGTATCTGAGTAGTGAACTGACATGAGTATCTGAGTACTGAACTGACATGAGTATCTGAGTACTGAACTGACATGAGTATCTGAGTACTGGAAACTTGAATGTTATAACATGATACGTGAAATACTGGTTGTACCACGGCTAATTCTGGTGGCAACTCCAACTCATAAGCTATTTGACCGATTTTTTTGTAGGATCATATACGACGTGATATATTTGGGAACCGAGCTTTTCCTTCTTCCCAAATCTCATAACGCCTTTCGTAGGCGAAACTTTCAGAAACACCCAATCACCAACTTGAACCAACCAATTGGCGATCTACACCTTCTCCCATACAGAGTTTCTCGCAGTGCTATCTTGATACTAGAATGGTAGGTGTTATTATTAGCAAGGTCAATGAGAGGTATGTGATCATCCCAATTACTCTTAACATCAAGGACATATCCTCAACTGTTTAAATAAAATGCTCTGCCTGGCCATAAAGTTTACGACGTTCTTTTTCATGTCGTACAACCAATAAATCTCTTGGTCATGATGCATATTTGGGAAACTGGATGGAAAGAATACCTAGAATTATGGGCTTCTAACATGATCTTCCCTCTTTAAGTCCATCTACTGGGACACACAATCTGTCCTAGTACCTCAAAGTCCCGTCATCTCCCCCTTATTCAAAAGCCATCGTCTTATACTTGTGAATCTCCTCTTTCAATTGCAACACGTAGGGATCATCAAATTGTTTCTCCTTCTCAACGGCTACTAAGGGGGAAGAAGTCCTGTTCTAGACAACAACTCCGTCATCTTTAGAGTCCGAAGTCGAACTCCTATCTTGGCTGGTGAACTTCTTTTACCAGAGTTCTCTTATCCACCTCAATCATGAGTTATACTTCCCACACTTTATCTTTTTAAGAATTTCCTGAAAGCACTTATAGAATTGTTTTGAGCTAAGTCTTTAACCAGTACTCCGAAGACTAGAGTCTCGTGCAATGGCACTACCCTCGTGATACATAACTGGGCATGATTTTATAGCTTTCTGTGATCACTTTATCATCAATAACTAAACTCGGTGATCATTCTACTCACTTTGTTTTTCTTACACATGCTAGACATAATCCTTGTGGTAATTATACAATTTTCCCTCATTACCGAACTGATTTTCTTTTCCATATCCCCTGCTACTATTCGAGTTTTCAGATCACTAACTGCACTACTGATGGTTTTCACATCACCCCCTTAGACCAAAGGTCTTATACATGTGGATCCTTCTCTTTTTGTTGGATCCAAATAACTCTCCTTATTTTCTGCAATTCTTTGCACTCTACGTCAATGACGACTCATCTTCCAACTTACTTCTGAGAGATCTTTCTTACTAGGAAAAACTAAATTATTCACATAACGGAAAGCTAATGTATTCACAACTATCATACACACTCTTAATAATTTAACTTTGCTCACACTGTCAAACTTGGGGAAACCCCATTTCGATAATTCCTAAAGGCTATTCTTCTGTAGTTGGCTCTCTTACTGCTGATTTTTTTTCCACTATCGCTGTACTTCGGGTTTAACTTACACTCTTTGGGTTCTAACACATACATTCGGTATTTCAAACTGCCATCCACACACTAGAGATAACCTGGCTAAGTGGATCAAATCTTACCTCTACTAGCTCTGCTAAAATTGCTAATTCACTGTATCTACTCAAAACTTACTTACTATCCTTTCACTAACCATCTGCTAGCATCATATTTTCTTCTCCTGCTTTGAATAACTAAAGTGAAGCATAAGGTTACTCCTAACTTCCCTCACCATCTGATCATATTCTTTTGTCGCACGCTATC
This sequence comes from Nicotiana attenuata, assembly GCF_001879085.1. Classification (NCBI taxonomy): domain Eukaryota; kingdom Viridiplantae; phylum Streptophyta; class Magnoliopsida; order Solanales; family Solanaceae; genus Nicotiana; species Nicotiana attenuata. The sequence continues at coordinate 78,717 of NW_017670491.1, forward strand.
ATTCTTTTTGAACTATGCACATGAATCGCACTTAGGGAAAGTTCATTTGTCTTAACAAAATTGGAATTTCTAACCCCAAGCTTTCTATGCACTTCAAAATCACTTCAGACTATAAACCTCCAACCTAAACACATAGTCATATCAAGGGTAACTGTCATATCTTTTATCTCACAATAATAGCCACTTCGTATATAAATTCACTAACATGGTACTTTCTAGGTCTGATTTGAATAAATCTAAACAACATAAAATCACTCCCTAAAATTCAATGTTGCCTGCTCTTGGTTCTCATTTCGTACATCATATTATTCTTAGCTATATTTCCTGTAGGCTCTTTTCTGTCCAAAACTATACTGACTAATTTTAGGGTCTGACATCTGAACTATCATCATACAACTTGTGACTCCATTTCCAAAAATTAAAAGAAATTGTTCTTTGAGGTAAAACACATACGACTACCATTCACAAACTTATCCTTCAGAGTATACGATAAATCACTTACTGTACCATCCGGCGATTCTCGGGTTTAATCCTGACCTAAAATATGCGAAGGTTTCGCTATAGTCACTGTTACTTACCTTTTCTTTGAGAACCCCTATGCATCACTGTATACTCACAAGTTACCAGAAATTTTAATACACTGAAAATTGGAGATCTGGTAACTGAATAACTGATAACTGGCATCCTGAATAACCATAAACTTGCTAACTGAAAGATTGTATAACTGGTAATTGAGGTAAACTGATAACCATAAGACATCATAACTGCTTTTGTACTTTCTGATAAGGTTATGCTCTAATGTGTGCTAGTATCCATTGCATCCCACTTTTAACATCCTCTCAAGTCTCATATTTACCAAGCCGTACTCCATAATTATACCCCAATGGGCAATTATCCTCTCTAGGACCTTAGGTTTCTCATGCGCGTCGCTTGGGCATATAATACGTTTAGAATTCGATAGGAAAAGAAGATTACCTATTGCTCTAAGTTTCATGGCACGATCTAGAGTAGAAAGAAGTGAGACAATCCTGAATGTCTTGGTAGTTAACCATTTATATGAGTGGCCGGCACACACATATAAAGGAAACTCCACTGGACACGGCTTCATAGACTCCCTAGGACACTTGAACCTAGTGCTCTGATACCAAGCTTTATCACGCCCCGAACCTGGGCCTGGACGTAATACGACACTCGGTGCCTGACTACATGTGACCGAGCGAACCAACTGGCTGGCTGAATCAACATGTGGTATCATAACATACTGAATGCGGAAGATAATCTAACACATGCTGATATACTGAAAGTTTGGATGATATAAATCAAAGTGCGGAAATACTAATGCAATTCTGAAATATATTTGTAGCCAATATGGCTTAACATGAAAAGCCTGAGACTCTGTCTAACTGTTACTCTAGTCTATGAAGCCTCTAATGAAGTACTGAAAACACTGACTGTCTGTAAATACTGAAAGACTGTAAAGTAATGATAATGCCCCGAAAGAACTGGGGATCACCAAACAGCTGGTACGAGAATCCTAGCGCTCTGAATCTTCAACCTGTAAGTCATTACCTGCATCGTGAGATGCAGGCCCCGGGCAAAAGGGACGTCAGTACAGTTGAATTGTACTAGTATGTAAAGCAACTGAAAGAAAGAATTATAAATGCTGAAACTGAAACTAAGCTGATAACTGAAATGATGACTATTGAAACTGAAATTGAAGTGAGAACGGGTAACTGAACTGATAACTGAAAAGATAACTGATAACTGATAACTGATAACTGAACTGATAACTGAAAAGATAACTGATAACTGATAACTGAACTGATAACTGAAAAGATAACTGATAACTGATAACTGAATTGAATAAAGGAAGTAAGGATATGAATACTCCCTCTTCTGAATGATGAACAACCTGTTTATATGAATAAGCTACAGCCTCGGGCCCAATATATATGTGCACAAGCTACGGCCTCAGGCCCAAGTATACGTATACATAACTGCGACCTCAGGTCCAAAATGCAAAAAACATAAACTGCGGCATCAGGCCCAAAGATGCATAAAGCATAAACTGCGGCCTCAGGCCCAAAGATGCATAAAGCATAAACTGCGGCCTCAGGCCCAAAGATGCATAATGCATAAACTGCGGCCTCAGGCCCAAATACAGGTGTTCAACATTCAGGAACTGAGAATCAAATTGCAATCCATGATAATGAAATACTGAATCACACTGAGTTACATAATACTGAAATACTAGATCACACTGAGTTACATAATACTGGAATACTGGGTCACACTGAGTTACATAATACTGGAATACTGGCTGGGACTAGACCGAGACATGTATTCTTGAACTGATTATGAACACTAAAACTTCAACTGTTTATGGCATACTGAGTAATCTATACTAAGACTCGGGGGCATCAAACCCAAGTCTATATTGAATACGCACTGAGCTCACAACGTTCAGAATGGAAGTCATGAACGAGTATGAAGCTAGAGAATAGAAGTTCTACAAATATTCAAGGAACTAGGCTTAACTATATTTCTGAGGCAATTAGTGACGTCGTAAAAGAAACGTAGTGTAGGGAGAATCATTAAAATTCCCAAACATAGAGAGTTAGCCTCACATACCTTAACTTCCTGCTCTTGAGTGTAATACAACCTTCGCCAACCCTTTCAACTTTAATCTATATCAATACAAGTCAAAGGGATTCCATATTAGCATAAATTCTCATGTTTTAGTCACTTAAACATTTTCTCAAACACTTGGTGACATAAAGCTTCATGATCCTTATTAATGGTGTTTCTACACCCAACAAGCCATTCCCTTGATCCTAGATAAATTCTAAAGTCTCAAATGATTATAATAAACATTATTCTTCATCACCCATAAGGTAAACAACACTCTTAACCAATAATCAACACTCAACACCCCAACCCTATAATCTTTCATGCTTTTCTATCAAAACCATCAACTCATATCTCATGCACTAAGGTTTATTCAAACCAATGCTGGAATCAATTAGAGGGTGAAGATATTACCTTTTTGACGTTCAATCTCCTTGAATTCGAGTTCTAGGGTTTCTTCTCTCAACAACGATGTCCCAATCGAATATCTAATGATATGGAGGGTTTTCCCATGTTAATAAGATGTTGGGAATTTGAAAATTAACTTAGAATCACCATTAGAACTTACCTTGTATGGTGGAAGGACCCTTAAGGAGTTAGGTTTTTGAGAGTTCCCCTTTCTAGAGCAAGTTTTTATGTTTTGGGGCTGTGGGGGACGAAATATAGCTTTAAAACGACCCCCCACTAGCGCGTTCGCGCACCTGGAGGCTTGTTCGCGCTAGCGTTCGCGCTAAACGGCAGTAACACTGCCTCCCACTAGCGCGATCGCGCACCTGGAGGCTTGTTCGCGCTACCGGGCGCGCATACGCGTACTGTTCTGAAAATGCACATAACTTTTTGCACAGAGATCCGTTCAGGCTCTATAATATATCGTTGGAAAGCTATTTCAAAGGACTACAACTTTCATGCTTTGAGTTTTCCCCAATTACTTACACATTTTCACTAAAACTTGATGGAAGACAGACCTTCTGCAAACTTAGTCGATTTTGTCAAATCTTATGCACCTCACTTTCCATCTAAATTTTGAACTATTTTACCCATAATCATCCCGATGGGACTTCACATGTCCAAAATATAACCTTACTACTCCTTTAACTCATTCATACCTAAGTCGAATTTACGGGGTGTTACAGTAAGCAAGGAAAGGAGGAACACAATACAAGGCTATTATTAAAGAAAAATCGGATTTCCAACAATTAGCACAAGTGTGCGCTCGTCACCTCACGCACGAGGCATTTCAATTACCACAATATCAATCCTAAGGGGAAAAGTCCCCCACACAAGGTTAGACAAGCCACTTACCTCGAACCGGCTCCAAAATCAACTCGAAACCACACGTTTGCCACGAGTATCCAACTCCAAATGGCCCAAATTTATTCAATTCAATTACATATCGTAAATAACATCTCAAGCAACAGATTCTACGATTTAATTCAAAGCTAAGACGCGAAATTAGGTAAAATGACCAAAAGGCCTCTCAGGCCAATGTCTCGGAATCGGGTGATATTAACATTTTCAGAACCCTCGTACTCTCACGAGTCTCACCATATAAAAATCTCTCAAATCGGATGCCAAAAACCCACTCAAAACTCAATAATTCGGTCTATGAAGTTTTATCAATTTTTCATTCAAAGTCTGAAATTAAAGGAGGAATTTACGCTTAGATTAGTGGGTTACAAGCAAAAAGGAGTTTAGAATCGTTACCCAATCAATGTCTCTAAAAAACCCTCGAAATTTCTCTCAAATCCGAGCTCTCAAGCTTGAGTTTTTGGTAAAAATGATTAAACCCTCATTTTGAAATGTTTATATTGCCCAGGTACTTAATACATCGCGAACGCATAGGAGGTCTCGCGTTCGCGAAGAAGAAAAATGAAGGCTACTCGAATTGCTCTACACCAACGTGTGGAAAAGCACGCGAACGCGAAGGCTGGGACTGGCAAAGCTACGCGAACGCGAGCTAGTGCATGCGAACGCGATGAAGGAAATAGGCACAACCCTCAGTGCCAAATAACACTATACGAACGCGAGGGCTTAGACGCGAACGCGAAGATAGAAAATGGTAAAGCTTCGCGAACGCGGGAGTACTGAACAAGAATGCGAAGAGGTAACTGGTCCTCCTCCAAAATTTACTCTACGCGAACACGTGCAGGAGGACGCGATCGCGAAGAAGAAAACAGGTCTGTAACAGCTTAAGCAAAATCTGCAAATTTTAAACAACTCAAAATGCCCCGTTGAGCATCCGAAACACACCCGAGGCCCCCGAAAGCTCAACCAAACCTACGGACATATCCCATAACATCATTCAAACTTGTACCAATCCTTAAACCACCTAATACAACGTCGGAAACTCGAATTAATCAAGGATTTAAGCCTAAGAACTTCAAATTCCCTCAAAATACGCTTTCGATCAAAAACCTAACCAAAACACGTCCGAATGACCTGAAATTTTGCACACACATCCCAAATGACATGACGGAGCTACTGCAACTTCCGGAATTTCATTCCGACCCTCGGATCAAAATCTCACTATCGGAACGGAAACTTCAAAATTCCAACTTTCGCATTTCAAGCCTAAATTAGCTACGGACCTCCAAAACACATTCCGAGCACGCTCCCAACCCCAAAATCACCTAACGAAGCTAACAGAACCATCGGATTTCCGTTCCGAGTCCGTCTTCACACTGTTTTGACTATGGTCAGTTTTCCAACACTTAAGCTCTCATTTAGGGACTAAGTGTCCCATAACTCTCCGAAACTCAAAACCGAACCTCCCGGCAAATTAAAATAGCAAAAATAAACTTGGGGAAAGTAGTTAATAGGGGATCGGGGCGTAAATTCCAAAAACGACCGGCCGGGTTGTTACGGTGATATATGCATACTTCTAGCTTTTTCACCTTTCTGATATGTACACCTTTCTGATATGTACACCAGCTTTTGGGATTAGTAAGCTCAAGGCCCTATGGTTATGCATTTAGGTAGCTTTTTCAACTGAGAAATTGTGCCTTTTCCACCCCAGTTCATCTTGCAGCCCTTTACTAGTTAGTAATGAATAGTGCCTTTTCCACCCCAGTTCACCCCCAGAAAATAATAACTTAATAGATACATATCATCAGTGGGAAACACTTAGAAAACTGCTCCTAACCATCAATTTCGCTAACATGGAATTCCTAGATGTCACAACCTATTCCAGTGGATCTACTTCAATAGAAAACAGAACAAAGGTGACGTTTGGGCGCGAAAAACCAGCAGCAGTTAAGCAGAGAAAGGAGGAGGAAACATCCCTAGGAACTTTAAGAAGAAGTTCAAGAAGAAAGAAAAGAACTTTAAGAAGAAGTTCAAGAAGAAGAAGACGAAGAAGTAGAAAGAAGTACACATACCTGGAGTTTCTCTGAGTTCCAATACCTAAGGAGTTCCTTAAACTGAGAAGCTGGAACATCTTCAGGGATATTTGGCAATCGAGTTTCATCATTGTGATAGGCATCAAAATGATCTTTTTTCAATCTACTCTTGTGCTTTCTCCAGGTAGCTTGCACTGATTCCAATGTAAATTTTTTTCCAACTTCAGGAATATCATATTTATCCTACAATTGATGTCAAATCTGTTAGTGCAGAAGATATGAGATTTTCAACCAAAAATTGAAAATAAGAAGTTCAGACCTTGGTATATTCCCATGTATCCTCTTTTGTGCCCATCTTCCTCTAATCCAAAATATCAAGAGGACATAGAGTCGCATTCCTTGCCAATGTGCCGAGGAAGCTTCCAAACTCTACCACAACTTTATCACTAGGACCAACAGGTTGATTTAAGTAGTAACGTAAAATCACTCTACGCTCTTGGCATCCATGTACATTTTTCATCTTTGTTCTACCTCTTTTTCTTGGTTGAATAGAAGGGCCTACAATTATATGAACCAAAAAAAATACCAAATCAGTATTGTTGATACGTTATTTATGACTGCAATAGGATGTAAATAAAGTTCTTACCTTGTTCTTCACATTGTTCATCTACGGTAGGAGTTGTAGAATCCAACTGAACTTGTTCCTCCACTTGTTCATCTATTACTTGTGTGGCAGGAGTGGTTGATCTAGTTTGTACATGGGCTGCTACTCCTGAATATTGTGGCAGTAGCAAATTCTCTTCAATGATATTCGGACGCTAGCTCTTTGTTTGATTGTTTAGCAGGAACAACATATTTTGCAGAAGTGGTTGATCTAGTTTGTACATGGGCTACTACTCCTGGATATTGTGGCAGATTCTCTTCAATAATATTCGAAAGCTCTTTCTTTGATTGTCTAGCGGGAACACCATATTTTTGGCTAAACGAACTCCTTATTTGATTTGCCAAAGATTCCATTGTTCCAGGTTTTGCGTATGTTGCACTAGTCTTTCTTTTGGGCTTTGAAGGCCTTTCTTGACTCATGTCTATCAGTATCTGATGAAGAATACAAAAACAAATTATCTCTAATAGGTTTTATATAAAAGAAAACAATAGGATTTAAAGGATCAGGCTATTACCTCCACAATAGACCTCCTTTTATGAGTTTCCTCTTTTGCTATTCACCTGCCAAAGATAAATAAGATAGAATACTTATGAGACTACAGAAGAATCACATAAAAACAAGAATAAATAACAAGTCCAGAGGATACAAAGTCGACTGCAGCATTAATATAAGGTATTATAATAGGTACCTCCAACATCTACAGCAGTCTTGGTTAAATTAGTATTCAATACTTGACTTTGTAGCATGCAACTAGAAAAGAAGCTATATATAAACATGTAATTCAAGCATAAACTCTGCAAACTGTAAAGAAGCTAAATTATCATTTAAACTTAACAAACTAATACTGATAGAGCATTATATTCTGTGATCTCCCTAAGGAAGAAGTTGAAAGTGTCATTTGTTTATTTTTTTTCACCGAAAGTCCCTTATCAACCAGTCAATTAAATGAAGATTGTATTTTGTGGGAGTAATAGCTAATCTGACACAGTCAATGTATTGTATTCCACCTAGGTATTTGTTGATAAACGATGAACTTGTATTTAATTTTGAGTACGGACAATATAAAAAAACCTGACATAGTGAATGTGCATAATGGAGAAAAAGAACTGCAAGCCTTGAAATAGAATTTCATCGTTAAGCATTAGCATGAATTTTATATACATGCACGTTTTGGGAGGGATGGGAAAGAAAAGAAGCAAAATGCAGGCAAGCAGTCCAATCCAAAGTTCTCACACAGGTCACTTACAATCCCTAGACCTATGCTTCATAGTTATATTTACCAGTAACATTATCCTTACAATTTTAATTAAATACGTGAAAACAATGTGCGCAACTGATGAAAGCACCCGTCAAACAAAGATAAAGAATTATTTTTTGGCTTAATAGAGTTGTCATGCGAGTCTTACTATGACCACAATTCTATATACACAAGCTGGTGCGTAATTACACAAATTTGGTAATTCCTTTATCATTCCTAAGACTCCTATTCAGAGAATGCGCAGATACGTCTACGTCGCTAATTTGCAATAACAGTCTTGATAGACAGACTTAAGAAATTGGCAACAATTTGCACATATATAGAGGCTTCAATTTGCAAATATATGACCGTTGCACCAAAAGATGCAAAGTTCAGTGCTACTACAACTAAAAATCGGACAGAAATCAAGAATAGTGTATACAGAGATAATTGAATACCAACCAAACATGAAAAAAATTACAATTTCCAAAACCAGAAAGAGGAGAAAGAAGAGGAAGTCGACCTTAAAGACTAAAGTCAAGTAATAATCAGTAATTCAATACAGAGATACAGTGAGAAAACAAAATATGAGAGATAAAAAATTAATAAAATCAGAAAGAGGGTTACCTCTGACGAATAGGAGAAAGAAACGAAGCAGAAATCAAATTAAAAAATACTGAAGAGGAAAAGAAGAATTTTACCTTTGTGATGGGAAGGGAGAATAGGAAAGCAAGGCGTTGGAGATTTACCTCCAAAGGAAAAGGAGCAGTGAAACCATTTTTCTGAATAACCAAGAAAGCGAACATCAATAGCAAACATCGAATAAAGAAAATCTCATGGTTTCAAATAGAAAATCAATATCTAACAAATAAACCCCCAATTTTGCAAACTAGAATCACAAATGTATCATGTAATACAAACAAAGCAGAAGCAAAGACCTTCAAACAACAACAACAACAACGGCGCCATTGGAGTCGAAAACGACGATGCAGCTGAGGCCAAAAGCGCTCCTATTCTTAAGGAGAAGAAATCCAAACGCCAAATTAAATAAAACATAAGGGAAAAAAGAAAGAGAAAATCGAATAGTTATACAAACATCAAACAGGGGAAAAATCGATAGCCTACCTCGGAGATTGCTCGTATGTTAGCCGAAACTGGTCGTCAATCACCGGCAGTTGTCGTCCGTCACCGGAGCTGGCCGACAGAGTCCGTCGATGGTGAGGTCGATGGTTCTAGGTTGAGGCTGAGAGAGACGGTCTTCAAGGTTTAATTTTGAGACAGAGAGTTTAGAGAGAGTGACGGAACCTTCTATGTCAAATATTGAAGAGTTATTAAAATATTAGTGGGGTCAATTTTTTTATTTTTCTAATAAAAATATTGGAGGGAAAGTAAGGAGGGAAAAGCAAACCGTTCCAATATACTTTTATTTTATAAAACCGTTCCCACGGGTAACTCTATTGGAACGTTTGTTCTTCAGAAGTGTTCCAAAAACCTTTTGACTCTATTAGGATGGTTTAAACTGTTCTAATATATGATCTATTGTAACAGTTACAAAACCGTTGCACAATAACCATTCCAATAAACTCATTTTCTAGTAGTGTCTCTTAACGATAATGCCAAAGTGGTTATTTATACTCTTAAATTGATGTGTGAATATAGCAAACTAGAATAGTGGTGTTCGTAAGATTAGCAGGACCTTATGATGCTTCAATCCAGTAGAACCTGTGAACTAATTTTGTCTCTTATTTGGTTTGTACATAATGTAATACCATCCGGATCCTTTCACCATGAATCTAAAATTGTGGTACTGTTGTACATGTAAATATTATACGCATATTTGCTTTTCCAAAGCGACATCTCTTGCAGTTCGCTTCTTACTTTATATACTAAAGAATATTTGTAACTACATTGCAGGAGACCTATGTAACCTGCGACATCTTACACCCAGTGATGAAGCAAATGAAGGATCACTTATTATGTGTTCTCAAAGCAGTAGAACTATACAAAACAATCTTCAACATACAGGTACATATTATTAGGTACAATATAGGTACATATTTTTTGTTTGTTACGAATTTTTCAAACATAACAAAAGCAGGAGTTAAAGGGTAAAAGGCACATTATTATCTGTGCATAACATGTTCAAAGATAGCAACAACGGACTTCAGTTTGAATGTCCAGTGTTCTTCGCAATTAAAAAAATTGTCCTTGGAACATGAAAACACTTGCTGGTGTGGCTATATAAATCCTCATTATCCATTTCACTCATATCGGACCTGTTTCAATCCAATACTCAATAACATGAAGGTCTTTAACATTAGAGGTTCTCTGCACTTTCTACTGATATACAAATCTTAAATGACTACAAAGACAGCTCGCAAACTCCTAATATATCTGCAACACATGTCAATAACATTAGACTTGAAAGCCACTTCATATTGATATTGAAATTTCTATTTGGCAGGTCATAATACAACAACTTGGAATTTTGGCCCTCCTACAATTCTACCAATATTGTGGGTCCATTTTATGGTATGAAGAACAGACAAAAAGAACTAAACAGACAAGACGGCCAAATTTCTCATTTTGTTGTATGGAAGGCCGTGTAAGACTACCGTTAATGAGCCAACCCCCCGCCCTATCTCAAATATCTTTCGAGCACAGAATCTGGACAACTTGGTATCAGTTTTAGAAAAAGTATCAGAGTTTATAACTCTATGTTCGCATTTACACCAATGGGAGGCCGAGTTGACAGAAGCATCAATCGTTCAAAGGGCCCATATGTTTTCAGGATGTGTAATGACCCGAACGGTCGTTTTGAGCTTTAGCGCGTCGTTCAACAGTTTGATACCAAGAGCAGTTTTACTTCAGGTATTATGACTTGTACGCGTGGTTGGAATTGAATTCCGGGAAATTCGGAGTTGATTTGGAGAAAGAATTCTCATTTCGGAAGCTTTAAGTTAAAAGAATTGACTAAGATTGAATTTTTGAGTGAACGACCTCGGAATCAGGATTCGAAGGTTCCAGCAGGTTCGTATGATGATTTTGGACTTGGGCATATGTCCGGATCGGGTTTTGGAAGACCCGGGGAACGTTTCGGCACCTATTGTGGAAGTTGGCATTTTTGAAAGAATTTCATAAGTTTGGGTTGAAGTGCATATCAGTGTTATCGATGTCCGTTTGGGATTCTGAGTCTGGGAATAGCTCCGTATGGTGATTTTGGTGTTGGGAGCGCGAACGGAAGTGAATTCGGAGGTCCGTGGGTCATTTTGGAGTCATTTGGCTAAAGTTAGGAATTTGAAGGTTTTTGAGAAGTTTGACCGAGAGTTGACTTTTTGATATCGGGGTCGGATTCTGATTCCGAAAGTTGGAGTAGGTCCATAATACCGAATGTGACTTGCGTGCAAAATTTGAAGTCATTCCGGAATGATTTTGGTAAGGTTTGAGACACTTAGTCTCTTTTAAGGAAGCTTAAGTTGGAAAAGTCAATCGGATGTTGACTTATGTGTTAGAGGGCTCGGATGTGAGTTCCGATGGTTCGGTTAGCTTCGGGAGGTGATTTATGATTTAGGAGCATGATCGGAAGGAGTTTTGGAGGATCGTAGTAGATTTAGGCTTGAATTGACAAAGTTGATATTTTTGGCGTTTTCCGGTTGATAGGTGAGATTTTGATATAGGGGTCGGGATGGAATTCCGTGAGTTGCAGTAGTTCATTTGTGTCATTTAGGATGTGTGTGCAAAATTTCATGTCATTCGGATGTGGTTTGGTTGGGTTTTTGATCAAAAAAGTAATTTAGAAGATTTTGAAACTCTTAGGCTTGAATCCGATGCGAATTCGGTGTTGTGATGTTGTTTTGAGCGTTCCGAAGGTTGGAATAAGTTTGAATGATGTTATGGGATATGTTGGCATGTTTGGTTGAGGTCCCAGTGGCCTCGGGTGAGTTTTGGGTGGTTAAACGGACTATTTCATCTTTAGAAAAATTGCAGATTTTTTTTTTTAGCTTCAGCTGTGCACCAGAAATTTCTGGTGTGAGGAGTCCAGTTTGGAAGCTCATATCTTGCAATCTATAAGTAATTCGAAAAATAGCAAAACATGAAAGTTGTAGCCCTTTCTTTCTAGTTTCCAAAAAGTTAAACCATTTATGATTTGGATATTCTATCAGAAAGTTATGATGGATCGAAGATGGCTGGTGGAGCAATTTGGACAGAATTTTCTGATGCACTTTAGAAGCTCATATCTCGGAATATATAAAGAGTTATATGGTGTACAACCTATCAAATGAAAGATCTTTGAGTCTACTTTCTAAATCTTCAAACCGTTTGTCATTTGGATATTTCCACAAGGAGTTATGGGCGTTTTAACAGAAGGTGTATAGACGGGGAAAATAGTAAGAGGATGTACAACCTGCACAGGGCAAGGTACAACTCGATGAAGCCTGGGCAGATTGTTTTAAACATGAGTTTTAGCCCATTTGTTTCATTCCTTTCATTTGGCTTGGACGATTTTGGTGAGCTCAAGGAGGGATTTTCACCAAGCAACACTAGGTAAGTGATTTCTTCCTATTTTTTGAGTTAAATATTTGATCCTACATGGATTTAGACATGAAAATCAGTAGAAAAAGGTGGAGTTAGGGCTTGAGATTATGAGACCTTCTAGGGATGATTTGAGGTGTCAAACGAACTCCGATTTTCGAGTTCTTTATATGTACGGACTCGTGAGATGATGAAGAACATTTTGGTATAAAGTTTTCCAGTTTCGAGATGTGGGTCCGGGGCTCGGGTTTTGGTAATTTCGGGATTTGTGTCCGTTATTGATTGTTTTCGCTTGGGCTTTGTTCCCTTAGCATATTGTGATGTATTCGCTCTGATTGTGGATAGATTCGATGTGCGTGGAGGCCGATTTGAGGGGCAAAAGCGTCGCGAGCTAGAGATGTCGCCGGTTCAAGGTGAGTAATGATTGTAAATGATATCCTGAGGGTTTGAAACCCCGGATTTGCACATCGTAGTGCTATATTGAGGTGACTTGCACGCTGGATAGCGAGCGTGGGGTAGAGCACCGTTGGGGATTGTGACTTGGTCCGTCCCGAAGGATGAATTTACTGCGTATTTGACTGAAATTTACTTGTTATCATCATAATTTGGGCTGATTGCCATATTTGGGCTTCGTGCCAGCTATTTGAACCCTTTGGGGATTGTTGTTGATATTTCCTCACTGTTTTGATTTTTTTTATACTTGAACTCAGTCATGTATTTTCCACTATTTTTTTTAGACTCAGCCAAGTTTATTTTGCTTTAACACTTGAAATCATATTTCCAACAATATTTGGGCTGAGCATCATGTTTTACTGTTGCCCTAGTGGCTTATGTGATTTTTGACTGAGTAAGGCCGAGGGCCTGTATTGTGAGGATGCTTTCGGGTTGGGCTGCACGCCGCAGCAGTGAGATACTGATTTGATATGAGGCTGAGGGCATAGATTTGATGCCACGAGATGGCTTGATATTGCGCTTGGGCCGTAAGGGGCCCCTCCCGGAGTCTGCACACCCACAGTGAGCGCCGTCAACGATAAATATGGATCGGGCTGCACGCCGCAGCGATATATGGATCGGGCTGCAAGCCGCAGCGGTACTGGTACTGTTCTATGTGTTTACTTTATTTCATTGTCTGCCATTATCTGTTGTTTGTGCTACTTCATGTGATATCTACCGAATTGGCTGTCATTATCTGTTAATTGAGTGTGGTGCCCGAGGGGCGGACTTCTGTGCTTATCTGCACTATTTATTTTGCAATCATTTGCATAACTGTTGAAAAGGTCATTTTTCCAAAGAGGTTTTCAACTGAGCTAAGATATTTCTAAAGATTTCAGTTCACTGCTTTTCTCAAAGGGTTTTACACTGCTTCTATACAGCATGATGGTTTGTTTTACGTGATTTCTTACTGCTCAGTTGTTATTTATCTTTGTTACTCACTGAGTTGGAGTACTCACTTTACTCCCTGCACCTCGTGTGCAGATACAGGTATTTGTTCACCCGATAGCGGGTTTTGAGCTGGTCGGAGGCTAAGTTATCGGAGTTCAGCGAGGTGACTGTCAGCGTTCGCAGCACCGCATTTCTTCCTTTTGTTTATCAGTTTTATTTTGAATGTTTCAAGCCTTGTAGTTGTAGTTATACTCTAATAGATGCTCGTGACTTGTGACACCCTGTTTTGGGCTGTGTCGGGTTTTACTTCCGCTAATTATTATCACTAAATCATATTTAAACTGCTTATGAACTGTTCAACTGTCTTAAAAGGATGAATTGGATTTAGTTGGCTGGTCTTGTCCCCACGAGAGGCGCCATCACGACCGGGTCTGGGTTTGGGTCGTGACAGGATGAGTGGTCAAAATTATCATCACATTGGCTCTATGTTGCCGGAAAGTGGAAAACAACCACAGTTTGCCCAGCTCTATATATATGATACTGAAAATGAGATACATAACAGAATGAATAGTCTGCTCCATGAAGAAGTTGATCCTAAAATTGTTCAGGGCTTATGAAATGATGGACGAGCATAATATTTTGGCAAAAACATTTCGAATGGCAAGGGATAAATATAAACAACATCCAGAATCTGTTTTCCGTCTACGACCACTATCCGATAGGACAAGAGATGGCCGACAATACAATATACCCACAGCTTCTGAAGTTGCAGGACTAATAAATCTTACTGATGAAAATTTCTAGCTAGATGTTATAGTAGAACATCGGAAAAACGGACTTCAAGAATCACAGATTTACACCCAAGTTTCATGTCTATGACTTACTCATTAATACACCCATATGGTGAAGATGGATATAGGCTTGGAATTCTTTTGACAGATGTAATCAACAAAACTTTCGCGAGAGAAAAATTGACAATGAGACAGTTCTACTGCTTCAGGATACAACAAAGACTCAACGAAGCGCACACTCTTCTACAAGCTGGTAGACTATTGCAGCAATACGCCGTGGATGGTTACATGGAAATTGAAGAAGAAAGATTTCGTTATATCCGGAACAATCAAAAAAAACTCAGGGCTGATCTATTTTCTGGATTGATGGATGCTATTGTCCGAGGTGATTCTGATTGTTCAATGATAGGGAAACCATTATCTTGCCTTCTTCACACACTGGGGGACCTCGATATACACAATTATCAAGATACAATGGCAATTTGTAGATGGGCGGGATATCCAGATTTCTTCCTTACTTTCACTTGCAACCCAAAGTGGCCAGAAATAAATGGAATGCTCCGTTTAATTTGACAAGAGAGCGATGACAACCGGGTTGATATCATATGTAGAGTTTTCCAAATAAAACTGTTCCAGCTAATGCAAGATCTAAAAAAAACCAGCCTTTTGGAAAAATAATTGCATGTAAGTTAACTCATTCAGTACATAATGCACACATTACTAATAATATAAATATGCATGAAACAAGTGTTAGTAACAGGTCTTTTGAATGTTAGTAATTCTCATTGTTATGAAAACTATAATTTCTTAGTTTATCCTAATGGCTTTATGTTTTAAGAAGTTCGTCATAATCCAACAACTTAGTCGTACATAATTTCAATATACATGGAATTCACATCAATGTGCTTATCTGACTTTTGGTAACAATATAATGCATCATACATATGTGTGGGATAGTAAAGGATCTTGAAAAACTAAGCAACAAAATTATTTTGAACTGTTAACGATGCTACTTGATGCTACTTTCACTAAATTGAATTAGACGATCTTACATAATTCTATTATGAAATGTATTTATATGCATGTATACAAGTTCTATTAGACTTATATATTTGATAACTTCAAAAGAAAGACATAGATGGCAAGTTCAAGAAAAAAAAAACAAAAGAATAACTTCTAAGAAGGAAGTTACATAGCTCTTAAGGAGCGATGATTTTGGCCGGTAAATAATCGAGTTGGCGAGCACACAACTATACCAAACTATCCCAGTCTGAATAGCAAACCTAGCTATAGATCCAAGCTTCAAAAATAATTTCACCCATAATACATAACTATAGGACTTAATACCAAAACAGAGTAGATATAAATTGTACGTTCGTATACAATCTTTACCCATAAGCACACCATTCACCAGGATTGGCAATGGAGTAATTGTCATGAGCCTCTAAACGTCCTGCCAATGTCCATATAAGAATCATTGACATCTCATACGTTTGTTTATATTACTTTTTTTTTGCACAAATGCACATAGACAGCAGTTGTTATTGATATCACCAAATCCTTTTTGTCATATCAGATTAAATCTCAATCTTAATCCACGAAAATTTTTACCGCCGAAAAACAGAGAATAATTACATAGTATAGCTTCTGCATATGTTGGTAAAAGAATGTGTACTGCATGTCTTTTGTACCTGCATCCTAACCATAACCTTATACTATTCATTTACAGGTTTATATACAATTGAGTTTCAGAAAAGAGGTTTACCTCATGCGCATATATTGCTCTTCCTGCATCCCACATTAAAAAGACCCTCCACAGATCATATTGACAGAATAATAGCAGCAGAAATACCTGATTTGGAAGTTGATCCTGACGGTTATAATGCTGTTAAGAACTTTATGATGCATGACCTTGCGGAGAACTAAATCCACATTGCCCATGTAATGAAGAATGGCAGATTGCTCCTCCTCTTAATATCAGGACTTCACCAGTAAAACAATTTGGCAAGTTGGGTAGAAAAATTGGTGATGTTTCCATTACATAAAGTTTTACATATAGCATACTTTTCTCAATTTATCCACTTGAGTACTATAGATTTCTCTGTACTTTGGTCTTATATATTGATTCTGTAATTAGAGCTGAAAGTATATGTAAATGTTTAAAAGTGGAGACTTTCGCATTCACAGCTTAATACTGAATCAGAGCTAGTTGAACTATGACATTAGAAAATTTCTGGCTGAAGTAGTTTGACAATGCAAATTAAGCTCCATTTCTCCCTTTTAGCACAGTATTTAAACTTTTCGATGAACTTTATCAAAAGAAAGTGGCAAATGTGGTCCTCCACTTTATCTTGTCATAGTTGTTTTTTTACCCAAGGTGCTGGGATAAGAAATAACTCAGCGTTTGATTTACTTTTTGATTTTAAATTGCATCAGATATCGATGGGATAATGAGAGGAAATTATTTTCAGGCACTCGTATTTATATTAAACTAAATAATTTAATCATAATAGTCAAAATTAAAATAAAAATATATATCACCTTAATCATGATTAAGTGATAAAAGTATATGTAGAAAATATGTGTCTTGCATTCAATTGTTTATGGGTGCTTTTTACACCTTGCATTTCGTCACTCCCTACCACCAACCATTAATACCTAAAGCCATACATTATGGGTGCTTTTTACACCTTGCATTTTTACACCTTGCTTTTTACACAGAAGCTTGCTGGAGGATCTTTAAATTTGACATACATTATAGAAAGCCAGCAGTTGAGCGTCTGCCTTTTCATTTAGAGGGACAAAACACAATAAGATTCGAAGAAGAATGGTTTGAGGCGAACGAAATTCACAGAATGGTTTGAGGCGAACCACTACAACATATTTTCCCTAAGACCACACTAATTTTAGACAACGCTTAGAAAGCGTAGCCAAAAGTGTCTATAGGAACGCTTTATAAGTGTAGCCTTTATTTAGAGCTTATGGCCACGAAAGTTTAAGCTACGTTTCTAAAGTTTATTTTATAAATATAAAGATAACGCATTTTAAGTGTTGCCAAATCATAAAATATTTGGCAATACTTATTCATCTATATACAATGCTTTTAAAGCGTGCTTTCTTTTTAATAATAAAAGCAACACTTAACAAGTGTGCTCTAAAATAAAAATAAAAAATTCCCTCCATTATTTCATTGAGCGAAAGTTTCCCCCTATTTTCAAAGGCAAAAGAAATTAATACTTTCTCAAATTTTCATTCAACCCCTCTACTTAGTATTGACCCATAAATCTCCATCTAGCCACCACCACGCCGCTGGTTCCACTCCTACCAAATCTAGCACCGACTGGAATTTTCTTCTCCATTGACCCAATACCTACATCTAAGAAAGAGAAATTTCAGCATTCAAAAGGTATGATTTCTTAATTAAAATTATTTTATTTCTTTACATATTTATCTACAGCTTAAACCCCTTTGATTCTTCTGGGTATTTTGTTGCTGTGTCGTTATTGCTTGGACTGGACTTCAAGTCTACGCCTAATTAAGAACTGATTTGATTAGTTTCTATTGAAAATTAAATAGAGTTATTGATACTCAATAAAACTGCCAAAACAAGGAAATCGTACTATTTGTTTGTTGGAATTGTTTATTGATAGTGGTCTTCGATTGATTTGCCAAAATTCCTCTTCATTAGGCTTTGTGGCTTTGATTGTTCTTTGTATTAGGGTTTTCAAGTGTTAAATCAACCGATTATTTTATGGGTGTTTTTTTAATTCACATCAATGGCATCATAGGATAGGGTTTTCCGTTGTTCCCTTGAGCTCAAAGCTTTTTATAAATCAGTTTGAATCAACACATGCAGGGAAGTGCCAGACAACTGTTTCAGCGTTTGCAGGGGCCAATGGAAGAGGATACGCTCAAATCTCATTTTGAGAAGATCATCTTGATTGGGAAGAAATATCTTTTACGGAGGATTTAGGTATGTTCTTGCACTAGCATTTATCTATAAATTGTGTCTTGGCTATTATAGGTAAATTAACAGTTCTAGCCTGCCAGTTTAGCCTTTTTAGCAACCATTGGTCAGCGTTGTAGGGTTGCAAAATGTGATTCGTTATAATTTAGTCAAGTCTCTGCCATAGTTTAGGTTTTTAATGATCCAAATATGCACAATATGTTCTGTTGGTTGCCGGAAGTCTAATAAATTCAGCTCCTGGTTTAACTTTTGTTATGAAGGTTAAATTGTTTTTTTAATTATAAAATTAAGCCCCCACTTGTGGGATTATACTGGGTGGTTGTTGTTGTTGTTAATTAGAAAATTAAGAAATGAAGTGTTAGCAAAATCGTCTTAGTTCGGAGAAGTGGCATAACATTTTATAACGTGCAAAGTGACCTAAGATTTCATAACATGCAAACTGGCCTACAATTTTATATCATTTGCGAAGGTTAGTTCGGGATATTCTTCCTTGAAAACTTGTTGCGTTATATGCTTTCAATTATTATGCTATAGGTCAACTCATCAATGGTAATTTTTGTATTTCTGCACAACGTTTTTGCGTTTCTGCACAATTTTTCTGCATTTTCTGCAGAGCGTTTCAGCAATTTCTGCGATTCTGCTCGCTGTTTTTGTGATTCTGCACAGTGTTTTTACATTTTCTACATAGTATTTCTGCATTTTTGAACAGTGTATTTTCTGCATATTATTTCTGGGTTTCTGCACTACGTTTCATAAATTTCTGCATTTCTAAACTGTATTTTTTGCGTTTCTGCACAGGTTTTCCTGCATTTTCTGCATTTCTGCAACATTTTGCCAATTTTTTCATTTCTACACAGTTTTTCTGCATTTCTGCACAGCGTTTCGGCAATTTTTGCAATTCTACATAGTGTTTCTACATTTTCACATAGCATTCCGGCAACTTCTGCACAGGAAGAAGTTGGCAAGGATGACTGTGTTAGAGACAAAGCTATGGATGTTGATTCTGCTACAGGTGGTATGTCTTAAACCTTGCAATTTTGTGTGTTTATTGTATTCTTTTCCTTATGTCTTGGTTGTTACATAAATATAGGGAATTCACTTGATGTATATTGGATTCACAGGAGCATATTGCATTTTCTTGAATTAAGTGCGAGAATAAATATTTGTCTGCACACGCTAGAATTTTCTTTTGATGCCATTGACTTGATTATTATTTTAGCAGATCCCAATTTATTTGCTTCTGAATTAGTGTATTAACCTCTGCATTCTATATAATAGGACTTTATGATACTGTATGTGCCGTTGACCATGACAAAGAGAGAGCACAACAGTGTGGTCTTGAACCAAATGGATTCAGCTTTGATGGAGCTGATGCTGTCGGAGTTGATTATGCTCTGAATAGGCAAGTATATTTTCTTTTTTCATTTAAGGTCTTTTAGTCTTTGCATTTTTAGCTATGTTGCTCCGACATGCAATTCATGTATTGCATGGTTACTCATTATTCATTTTTTTTATGTGACTGAAAAATATATAAAACATGGTGCTACTAAATGTTATCCTAGTATTTGTTCTTCTTGACAAAAGATCAAAGTTTAATTTCTATCTAAGTATAATTTTTTTTATGTGTAGGATAATATGGGTGATGCTACTGGAAATGGTGGCGGAATGTCAATTTGATCTTAATGTGAATGCGAAGAATTATTGGATAATTAGGATGTCTAATATTCATGGTACTATATGAATATACTCACTTTTGTAAAGTTTATTGTTAATGGGCATTTTGATTCATTGTTTTGTTAGTATGTGTATTCATTTGAATTATTATTTTTTGGTACTTATTAGCTAATTTAGTTCTTTATATCATCAAATATGTGATAATAATGCATATGCTTGAAATAATTGTAATTACAGGATATTATGCAAAATGTAAATTTATAAAAAGGATTTAAAATATAAATTGTATACTCTAGCCAATTTGCCACGCTTTAAAAGTGTTACCATATGTTTGTACGCCATGTTTTGTAAGTGTTCCTTTAGAGCCACGCTTAACAAGTGTGGCCTATAAGATAACAAATGCCACACTTTCCGAGTGTAGCTGTAAGATATAAAAGCGTTCTCATATGGGGTGTAATAAGCGTTGTCTTTGATATCTAATAGCCCACGCTTTTAAGCGTGGCTGGTAAGGCAACAATTGAAAAGCGTGCCCTTAGGTCAAAGGTTACGCTTGTTTTGGCCACCCCAACTAAAGCATTGCCTAAAGTCGAAAAGTGTGGCCTTTANACAAAACTGCCAAAACAGGAAATAGTACTATTTGTTTGTTGGAATTGTTTATTGATAGTGGTCTTCGATTGATTTGCCAAAATTCCTCTTCATTAGGCTTTGTGGCTTTGATTGTTCTTTGTATTAGGGTTTTCAAGTGTTAAATCAATCGATTATTTCATGGGTGTTTTTTTAATTCACATCAATGGCATCATAGGATGGGGTTTTCCGTTGTTCCCTTGAGCTCAAAGCTTTTTATAAATCAGTTTGAATCAACACATGCAGGGAAGTGCCAGATAGCTATTTCAGCGTTTGCAGGGGCCAATGGAAGAGGATACGCTCAAATCTCATTTTGAGAAGATCATCTTGATTGGGAAGAAATATCTTTTACGGAGGATTTAGGTATGTTCTTGCACTAGCATTTATCTATAAATTGTGTCTTGGCTATTATAGGTAAATTAACAGTTCTAGCCTGCCAGTTTAGCCTTTTTAGCAACCATTGGTCAGCGTTGTAGGGTTGCAAAATGTGATTCGTTATAATTTAGTCAAGTCTCTGCCATAGTTTAGGTTTTTAATGATCCAAATATGCACAATATGTTCTGTTGGTCGCTGGAAGTCTAATAAATTCATCTCCTGGTTTAACTTTTGTTACGAAGATTAAATTATTTTTCTAATTATGAAATTAATCCCCCACTTGTGGGATTATACTGGGTGGTTGTTGTTGTCATTAATTAGGAAATTAAGAAATGAAGTGTTAGCAAAATCGTCTTAGTTCGGAGAAGTGGCATAACATTTTATAACGTGCAAAGTGACCTGAGATTTCATAACATGCAAACTGGCCTACAATTTTATATCATTTGCGAAGGTTAGTTCGGGATATTCTTCCTTGAAAACTTGTTGCGTTATATGCTTTCAATTATTATGCTATAGGTCAACTCATCAATGGTAATTTTTGTATTTCTGCACAACGTTTTTGCGTTTCTGCACAATTTTTCTGCATTTCTGCAGAGCGTTTCGGCAATTTCTGCGATTCTGCTCACTGTTTTTGTGATTTTGCAGTGTTTTTACATTTTCTGCATAGTATTTCTGCATTTTTGAACAGTGTATTTTCTGCATATTATTTCTGGGTTTCTGCACTATGTTTCAGAAATTTTTTCATTTCTAAACTGTATTTTTTGCGTTTCTGCACAGGTTTTCCTGCATTTTCTGCATTTCTGCGCAACATTTTGGCAATTTTTTTATTTCTACACAGTTTTTCTGCATTTCTGCACAGCGTTTCGGCAATTTTTGCAATTCTACATAGTGTTTCTACATTTTCACATAGCATTCCGGCAATTTCTGCACAGGAAGAAGTTGGCAAGGATGACTGTGTTAGAGACAAAGCTATGGATGTTGATTCTGCTACAGGTGGTATGTCTTAAACCTTGCAATTTTGTGTGTTTATTGTATTCTTTTCCTTATGTCTTGGTTGTTACATAAATATAGGGACATCAGATAAGAAGAAAGTTCAAGGGCAAACAAATTAGTTTAAGATTTAGATAAACTCTATTAGAGAAGTTCCAATTTGTATTAAAAAACAAATTAGTTGGTATTGGAATTGAATGGACCTAAATAGAGCGTGATGCTTAAGAGGTTGTAGTGCATTTTAACTGTTTATGTTCTTGATTAGTGGCTGAATGTAATGAAATCAAGCTTTCAAGAGCTGCAAGTCCATGCCCTTGCTCTTTACTTAAAATTTCTCATTCCCTTTTTGATTATATGTTCCTTAATTCTTTTGCCTATTCATGGAAACATTGGAAATAATGAAAGGATATAGGGCTAATGTAGAAGTCTTTCCTCTATAAGCTGAAAATCAGTGGTGGTAGCAGAAAGGATAACATATTTAGAGTAGGGTGGAGATGGACAAAAATGTCTTTAGATAGATGAAGATTTGAGTTTTAAAGATCTTAATCTTAGCCAAGGCAAAATTAAGATTATGAGACAACAGGTGAAGCTACGTTGACATGGCTATTAACAACAACGACAACTATGCCTCAATCCCAAGCTAGTTGGGGTCGGCTATGTAAATCCTCAATATCATAAATGCTTTGTTTGGGTCCATAATATTGCAAAAGTTTGTACTTAAGGATTAGCTAACACTTGGGGTTCTCTCATATACTCTAGTAGTTATATCTCTAATATACTAAGGGTCTCCTAGTAAGCTAAAATTTGTATTGTGAATGTTGTATTCTTCATCAGAATTTTTTGGTCCTTGTACTCTATCAAAGTAGTTAGATTTATATATTAGGTGAAACAGGCTGTGGCTTCTTATGTTATATGCAGCCTTATGGAAGTTTTGTTTCAAGTTACGTTTGCTATCTCCCACATTTTCTCCCCTTGCTCCATGTCTGAAAAAAGAAAGCTATAGAGGGAAAAAAGAACTTTTGAAGTGCAGGACTAGAAAGATTTACGAGAAGGGAAAAGTATTGCAACTTTGTAGATAACATCTTGGTGTTTAGGTGTAATATCTCCATCCATTCCTCGTCCTGAATGGACCGATCAGCGATTCAGTGTTGACTCTCACAAGATCAAGAGAAAAGAGCGTGAACAGGTTCCTATATGTTGTTCCTAGAGTTATATTGAAATAATACTCCTAGTAGGAAGATGTGAAAAGAGTAGAGAAATGTGATATTATCCATTCATACTCAAAATCATGCGAAGAGATTTTGGTGGCGTTCCGTTTAAAGAGAATATGTCAATCTTTTCTGGCAGACCAAAGTTGGTAGCAGGGTAAATAAAATATAGGAGAGCTTAATGCAAGCTTAGGTTTCAAGTTCTGATACTTTTTCCGGAAGCATTCTTGTTGAGTTGAAAGGAGAATGTGTTTTTATAATTTCCTATTATTGTCTCTATCTGGTTTCTATCTGCAATTTTTTCGCTTCGTGATTACCCATTATATACTGAATCAAAGATCTTAATTTGATGCCAAGTGATAAGATCTCATTACTATGACTTGCTGAAGAGAATCTCTATCTATGGGTTAAGGTTGCCGGAATTGGGTTCAGAATTCTGAATGACCAGATGAGCCATTAGTAAATTCTGATGGACTAGGTAACGAGTCTAATGAGAAGGATAAGATGAAACAAATTCGTATTCGGCAAAGCGCATGTGATAATGCTAAGTGAAAACCTTCATTCGATATCATTCAAATATAAATCTTCGATGAGAGTGCTATGTTTATGTTTCCTTGGCGTCTGTGATTGCTTGTTTTCCAGATGATTGCTCATGTGCTGTTAGAGGTCAATATTATTGCCATCGTTATATATTGCATTTACTACTTCTATATGATTAAGCTCTCTTTTACGGTTTTAAATGTAAAATTATATTAACTCTGATGTTCCAAAATTCATGTTTCCACGCCTGTTCGTGAGAATTATCTGGCCATTTAGGATATCCTCTGTGAGATGGCTATGTCACATTTTTGTTTCCCACAATATCCATCTCTCTCATGGATTGTTGTTCTTTATTATTTTTTGTGAAGTAGCTGGTTTTTTTTATTTTTTATTTTTTAGCATCCAACTAGGGAAAGACAAATCAAGCTTGGGTTTCAGGTGCATTTCAAGGCAGCCTCCAGGAACTGGTCAGATTTGATACAGTGAGAGTCATCTTTCTCTGCAGGTTTGCGTGACTGCTGTAGTTGTGCGAAAGCAGGCAAGTCATTCAATTATTTTTACCACCTCCATTCCAGCAGGAAAGCAAAGTGAGAATCTGCCATCTACTTATGTTTCTAATTTTTCACAGCATAAGCATATGCTTAGTTGATATAATTGCTGCACATTTGAGTAAAGTTGCTGCAAGAGTTCCAAACAGCGCCAGATTTCTAGGAAATAGGGGTGGATATTCTTTAAATGTGACATTATGCTGCCAGGAAACATCTAAGAACCCTGCCTTCATATTATTTATATTGAACCATCGTGAAGAAGAATTTCATCACCCCTATAAGGATGCTACTTTTAGATTTTCAGAGGTGTTTAAATTGAAGTAGTGGGGGAAAATACCTTGGTGTAGAGGTTTTGGTTTAGTTGACTAAAATTGAATGTAATTTCCTTTAAGTCAACGTGAGAATGAATATCTGGCAGCCTTGATCATTTAAGGTCGAGATATTGTTAGAGGCAACTTGTGGCATTGCAGCTGCAGATGTTCACATATGGTATGCAAGCCACCAATAAATCAACTACTACTATGTCTGTGTAATGCTACCGATCAGAATTTTCAACTGTAGTTTTCTCTTTTAGTAGGGAATTCACTTGATGTATATTGGATTCACAAGAGCATATTGCATTTTCTTGAATTAAGTGCGGGAATAAATATTTGTCTGCACACGCTAGAATTTTCTTTTGATGCCATTGACTTGATTATTATTTTAGCAGATCCCAATTCATTTGCTTCTGAATTAGTGTATTAACCTCTGCATTCTATATAATAGGACTTTATGATACTGTATTTGATGTTGACCATGACAAAGAGAGAGCACAACAGTGTGGTCTTGAACTAAATGGATTCAGCTTTGATGGAGCTGATGCTGTCGGAGTTGATTATGCTCTGAATGGGGAAGTATATTTTCTTTTTTCATTTAAGGTCTTTTAGTCTTTGCATTTTTAGCTATGTTGCTCCGACATGGCAATTCATGTATTGCATGGTTACTCATTATTCATTTTTTTTATGTGACTGAAAAATATATAAAACATGGTGCTACTATATGTTATCCTAGTATTTGTTCTTCTTGACAAAAGATCAAAGTTTAATTTCTATCTAAGTATAATTTTTTTTATGTGTAGGATAATATGGGTGATGCTACTGGAAATGGTGGCGGAATGTCAATTTGATCTTAATGTGAATGCGAAGAATTATTGGATAATTAGGATGTCTAATATTCATGATACTATATGAATATACTCACTTTTGTAAAGTTTATTGTTAATGGGCATTTTGATTCATTGTTTTGTTAGTATGTGTATTCATTTGAATTATTATTTTTTGGTACTTATTAGCTAATTTAGTTCTTTATATCATCAAAATATGTGATAATAATGCATATGCTTGAAATAATTGTAATTACAGGATATTATGCAAAATGTAAATTTATAAAAAGAATTAAAATATAAATTGTATACTCTAGCCAATTTGCCACGCTTTAAAAGTGTTGCCATATGTTTGTACGCCATGTTTTGTAAGTGTTCCTTTAGAGCCACGCTTAACAAGTGTGGCCTATAAGATAACAAATGCCACACTTTCCGAGTGTAGCTGTAAGATATAAAAGCGTTCTCATATGGGGTGTAATAAGCGTTGTCTTTGATATCTAATAGCCCACGCTTTTAAGCGTGGCTGGTAAGGCAACAATTGAAAAGCGTGCCCTTAGGTCAAAGGTTACGCTTGTTTTGGCCACCTCCAATAAAGCGTTGCCTAAAGTCGAAAAGTGTGGCCTTTAATCAAAGGCCACACTTTTTGCTAGTTTAGGCCACACTTGTTCGGGGCGGTCGTAGGCCTAAAATGTTGTAGTGAACAAAAGATATGACGATGCACGAGAGCTGACATATTTAGACTTTCCTACGCGTTGGGTCTAGAATGCAAAGGACAAAACTTGGAATAGAAGGCAAAGTGGGAAGGCAGTTGGTAGAATTTACTTCGCACATCCTGCAAGGGGAGAACGTTTTTATATGAGAATGCTGCTTAACTTTGTGAAAGGAAGCACTTCCTATGAAAGCATCAGAACAATAAACGGAGTGGAGTATAAAAATTATAGAGATGCATGCTACGCGTTAGGATTATTAGATGATGATAAAGAGTGGAATGACTGCTTAGCCGAGGCTGCACTTTGGGCGACAGGAAATGAGTTGAGACATCTATTTGTAACGATACTTATTCACCGTCAAGTATCTGATTCAAGCAAATTTTGGAAGAACAACTGTGGAATTTTATCAGAAGATATAACATCATTACAGAGGAAGAGATTTCAATTGAAAAATTTACAGTTATACATTATTTGAGATTGAAACCATCCTATTAAAGATGAGAAAAAGTTTGTAAGACATAGATGGAATGCCACTACCGGATTCTGTGTTACTGCGAAATGTGGGAAACCGTCTGCTCATTAATGAGGAGCTAGACTATGACAAAGAGGAGCTAAAAATACTGCACGACAAATCATTCGCTCTCTTAAATGATTGCCAAAAGTTAGCTTATGATGCAATAATAACATCAATTGAGAATGAACAAGGGCGATTATTTTTTATAAATGGACATGGTGGTACTGGCAAGACATTTTTATGGAATACAATAATTTCCAATCTCAGATCACTATCAAAAATAGTTCTTCCCGTTGCTACTTCTGGAATTGCAGCTTTGTTATTGCCAAATGGTAGGACCGCTCATTCGCGCTTCCATATTCCTTTGGACGTTACTGTAGAATCCACTTGTGAAATAAAACAAGGCACCCAGTTAGCTGAACTTCTCAACAGAACTTCTTTAATCATTTGGGATGAAGCGCCCATGGCAAATAAGTTATGTTTTGAAGCATTAGATAAGACGTTGAGAGATATCCTACGAGTGAGGTATGATAATATAGCTCTGACAAACATTTTGGAGGCCTTACAGTTGTATGTGGTGGTGATTTTCGCCAAATATTACCGGTTATTCCAAAGGGTCCCGAGCTGATATTTTTGATACACCACTAAACTCCTCTTATTTGTGGCTATTTTTCACAATATATGAATTGAAGCAAAATATGAGACTATGCAATGGAAAAGTAAGCGATTGCGAGGCTGACCAAATTGCTACTTTTGACAAATGGTTGCTACAGGTTGGAAATGGATCATTTTACGATGATATTAACAAGGAGCTCATCAAATTGCCTTCTGATGTATGCATGAAATCATCTAACGACCCAATCGGATCGATTATTGAGGCAGTTTATCCATGTCTCCTACAAAATTACAGTGAGCCAACATATCTGAAAGAAAGAGCAATAGTAACGCCAAAAAATGATATGGTACATGAGTTGAACGATAGAATTCTGAAAATGATACCAGGTGAAGGAAGAACATATTTCAGCTCTGACACTGTATGCAAAGTGAGCATGAACACTAACGATGAACGACTGTTGTACCCAACCGAATTTCTAAATAGCTTAACATTCCCTAGCATCCCTAATCATGACATACACTTAAAATGTGACGACCTGGCCCGTCGTCATGTGAGTTACCGCCCCGTTTTCCCCGTTTTATGCTTCCTTATATTTTATTTTAAGAGTCTTGGGTGAATGAGTTGATTGGGATTGGTTTTAGAAGGAAATGAGACACTTAGTCTCTTTAAGGAAGGTTTGTTTTGGAAAAGTCAATCGAACGTTGACTTATGAGTTAGAGGGCTCGGATGTGATTTTCGGTGATTCGGTTAGCTTCGGGGGATGATTTGTGACTTAGGAGTGTGATCGGAATTGATTTTGGAGGTCCGGTGTAGAATTAGGCTTGAATTGGCGAAGTTAGTATTTTGGCGAATTCCGGTTGATAGGTGAGATTTTGATTCGAGGGTTGGAATGGAATTCCGAGAGTTGCTGTAGCTTCCTTAGGTGATTTGGGATGTGTGTGCAAAATTTCAGGTCATTCGGAGGTGTTTTGGTCGGGTTTTTGATCAAATACGTAATTCGGAAGTTTTAGAAGAACTTAGGCTTGAATTCGATGTAATTTGATGGTTTTGCTGTTGTTTGTGGTGTTTTGATGGTTGGAGCAAGTTTGAATGATGTTTTAGGATGGGTTGGCACTTTTGGTTGAGGCCCCGGGGGCCTCGGGATGATTTTGGACTTGGTGATTGCTGAAGAATTGCTGATATTTGGTATTTCCGCATCTGCGGAAGAGGGGCCGCAGATGCGGTTCCGCAGATGCGAAGATTAGGGGCGCAGATGCAAGAGTTGGCCAATGGGAGGATTTTTGCAGAAGCGGATTAATTCCGCAGGTGCGGTGTCCGCAGGTGCGGACATTGACCGCAGAAGTGTTCCGCACGCTTTAGAGAAGTTCCGCAGGAGCGGATGGTTGACCGCATAAGCGGTGTCTGCAGAAGCGGGACTTGACAGCAGAAGCGGTCCTGGACGTTATAGTTATTTCCGCAGAAGCGGAGGATGAACGCAAAAGCGGTAGTCGCATATGCGGTAAGGTAACTGCAGATGCGAAAATACCTGTTCAGAGAAGGATGTTAAAAGCTCATTTTGTTCCGCAAGCTAAGGGTTATTACCCCCATTTTTGATCGACCTTGAGAGCTTTTAGGCAGAAATTGAAGGGGGTTTCGACTAGGTGTGATTGGAGGTGAGTTCCTTGACCTTAATACATGATTTAATGGTAGAATTAACATAAAAATTTGTGGAAATTCATCAAAAGAGGGTAAAGCTAGGGCTTGAAAATTTGGTATTTCAAAGTAGGATTTGATGAGTCATTTGGGCTCGGATTTTGGAGTTTTTGGTATGTATAGACTCGTGGCGAGATAAGGAATCCGATGATGTTAATTTTCTGATTTTTCGAGAAGTGGGCCCGGGGCTCGGATTTTTGCAAATTTCGTGAATTTCGATATTTTTCGAGTCTTTTCGATTGGGTTGTGTTCCCTTAGCCTATTGTAACGTATTCGTTGTGATTTTGACCAGATTCGACGCGCGAGGTTGTGTTCCCTTAGCCTAGGACTTTGGTCGGCTTGAGGTGAATAATGATAGTAAATGATATCCTGAGGGTTTGAAACCTCGGATTTGCACAACGTAGTGCTGTATTGAGGTGAAACACGCGCTTAATGGCGAGCGCGGGGTTGTTTACTACTGGGGATTGTGACTTGGTCTGTCCCGTTTGATATTTTACCGCGTATTTGACTGAGCTGTTTTGTTTATCATCATGATTTGGGCTAGTTGCCATGTTTAGGGCCTCGTGCCGACTTGTAGAACCCTTAGGGGCATTATGACTGATTTTTCCTCACTTTACTTATTGAAAATCACATCCTCAGTCATGTTTCTATTTGTTTAAACAATGTGAATCGGTTTTATAAGTGTTAATCCTAAATGAGGGAAATATGTGGGCTGAGATCCCTACCTTATACTATTGTGTCCTAAAATGACTGAGAGGGGTTGAGAACCCAACAGTGAGGATGTCATATATATGCTGCACGCCGCAGTAAATACTTATATGGATCGGGCTGCACGCCGCAGCAAATGTTTATGTGGATCGGGCTGCGCGCGGCAGCAATATTGCGCTTGGGCTGCAGTAGCCCCTCCGGAGTCTGCACACCCCCAGTGAGCGCCATCGACGATATGTGGATCGGGCTGCACGCCGCAGCGTTTATTATGTGATACTATTCTGAGTGTAATCTAAGAGTAAGCCCGAGGGGCTGTTACTGTACTGAGCGGTTGATACTGGGCCCGAGGGGCAGTTTTACTATTTACTACTTATTAGCCGTTTTACCTGATTTACCTGCCTTCAAAACTGAGATTTCATTTGATTTTTTGTACGGATTTTACTACTTTAAGTGATTTACTGCCTGATATAGAATTGCCTTGTGCTGTTTTGAGTTTTCTTACCTTCGGTTATTATTTATTATTATTACTCACTGGGTCGTAGTACTCACATTACTCTCTGCACCATGTGTGTAGATTCAGGCATAGCCGAGTCTGTTCCTGAACACTGATATCCTTTTCCAGATCAGGCAGCGAGATCGGAGCATCGAGGTAGCTGTTGGCGTCCGCAGCCCCTTGACTCCCCTATTTTATGCTATTTCAGTCATTCCAGACTTCTGTATCAGATATTCTGTTTAGTAGACTTATAGCAACTCTGTAGTAGCTCATGACTTATGATACCTCGGTTTGGGCTGTGTCGGGATGGTTTTCCGTATTCTTATCGTTGTTTCCGCTTTATTGACTATATTGAAAGTGTGTTAGAATTTTATTAATATTAATTAATTGCTATGAAAAAGGTGTTAGCTTTGTTCTGGCTGGCCTTGTCTTCACGAGAGGCGTCATCACGACCGGGTTGGGATTTGGGTTGTGACATAAAAGTAGGTACCCCAGTTATGCTTCTCAGAAATCTAAACCAAACTGAAGGCCTATGCAACAGAACAAGAATAATTGTCAGGCATCTTGGAAATTGGGCTGTCAGCGCAAACATCATGTCCGGAAAGAACATTGGTTCGAGCGTCACAATTCCAAGAATCATAATGTCTCCCAACGATTCAAAGTGGCCATTCAAGCTTAACAGAAGGCAGCTCCCTTTGGAGCCATGTTTCGCCATGACAATCAATAAAAGTCAAGGACCGTCCCTTAACCATGTCGACTTGTATCTTCCGAAGCAAGTACTCACCCATGATCAATTATATGTGGCCGTCTCTGTAACGACCCAGCCGGTCGTTTTGAGAATCTAAGCTCCATTCAGCAACGTAGGGTCTGGAACAGCTTCATAATACGAGTGTCGACTTGCGTGCATGGTTGAATTCAGTTAACGGATAATTTAGAGTCAAATTGAAAGAAGGAATCTAGTTTTGGGATTTTAAGCGGTGAGAATTTGACCGAAATTGGACTTTTGAGTAAATGACCCCGAAATGAAGTTTTGATGATTCCAACAGCTTCGTATGGTGATTATGGACTTAGGCGTGCGTTCGGATTGTGTTTTGGAGGTCCGTAGTTAATTTAGGCTTGAAATGCCGAAGGTTGAATTTTTGAAGTTTCCGGATCAATAGTGAAATTTTGATGTCGGGATCGGAATGCGATTCTGAGAGTTGGAGCAGCTCCGTTATGTCATTTTGGACTTGCCTGCAAGATTTGACGTTATTCCGAGTTGAATTGATAGGTTTCAGCATGAGATTTGATATTTGAAGATTTGGATATTCATAAGTTTGATTTTTGGTTTGATTCATTGTTTTGGTGTTGTTTTATGCGATTTGAAACACGAGCGAGTCCGTGTTAGGTTATTGGCTTGTTTGTGTGATTAGACGGGGTCCCGGGGGCCTCGGGTGTGTTCCGGGTGGGCTACGGGTATTTTTTCCCATTTTTGGAACTGCTGTTTTGCTGTTTCTGGTATCCTTCTACGCGATCGCGAACAGCCTCTCGCGTTCGCCATGCCTTGTTGCTGACCATCTCGAAATCCTTCTTCGCATTCACGTCCTTCCTTTCGCGTTCGCGAAGCCCTGCATTTTCCTTCTTCGCGTTCGCGACATACCCTCCGCGTTCGCGTAGGTCCCTGCTCTTCTTCTCCGCATTCGCGAGCTCATCATCGCGTTCGCGATGGGCAACCTTAATTTTTCTTCTTCGCGAACGCGTCCCTCTCTTCCCGTTCGCGATGCACAAAAACCTGGGCAGACAGAATATATTCTAAAATCGAGGGTTTCACCATTTTTATCACATTTTGACTTCTAGAGCTCGGTTCTTGGCAATTTTTGGTGGGTTTTTCACGAGATTTGATTGGATAAGTGTTCTTGAACTAGAATTAACCATGAATTTGTCTTTATTTTTATCATTTAAATTGTGTTTTGGGTTGGGGAAAGAGTTGGTTTTTGAAGAAAAATTTCAAAATGAAAAATCATGATTTGAGGGACCAAATGGTATCGAAATTTGATAAATTTTGTATGGTTGAACTCGTATCGGAATGGGTATTTGGTTTTTGTAAAATTTGTTGGGTTCCGAGGTGCGGGCCCGGGGGTCGACTTTTGGACCGATTTTTAGATTTTGTTAAAGATTGAAACTTTATGATCCGGAATAGTTCCTTATGCGTTTTATTTGTGCTTTGAAGTTAATTTGGTTAGATTTGAGCCGTCCGGAGGTCTTTTCACCCGAGAAGTGCATTTTTGAGTATCGGTTTGTCGTCTTTGAGGTAAGTATCTTGCCTAACCTTGTGTGGGGGACTTCCCCTTAGGATTGAGTCTTCTATGTTGATTGTAGTTCGTGTACGCGAGGTGACGAGTGCGTGCTTGGACTTATTTGTGGGTAATTGGCCTTTTAGGGTTCTCAGGTCTCTATATGCACCGTGTAGGAATGTGTTCTTGACATGACTGAATTTCCTATTTACTTGTTTCACTTCTACATGATTAATTGGAATTAATTGCTTCATGATTTACTCTTATTGCCTAATCGACTCCGAGTTGGCTTAACAGAAGAATTTTGTTTCTCCTATTGTCATGCTATCTTTTCATAGTTGGTTGTCTTATTTGAGAATCATTATTATCCTTCCTGAAATTTTGTTTAGTCTTAAGTGAAGCTAAAGATCATCTTTTTCCCTAATTGTATTGTGGAATATCCTTGAAATTGTCCAACCTTAAAAGAAGTTAGATAACCTATATCTTTGTTGACTCGCATTTATTTGGGACTATCTGAGTCGCGTTGATTTCCTTGTTATTTACTTGTATATTGTGGGATCGTCGCTATTCGTTAATTTTCCTGTGTTGAACTGTTCCCTTTATGCCAGCATTCTTTTCTATGGTTATTCCTTGTGAGCTGGTTCTATCGTTTCCTTGTGATTTACGGTCCTTGAGTTGACTAATTGTCTTACCTTGAATTATTGTCATTTTTGTTGTTGTTATATGTATCGTGGTGATGTACGAGCTTTCTGTTGTACTGTGACTGTTATTTCTGTTGTTGCGTTGTGTATTTACTTTGGGACTACGGGACGATATCCTGGGAGATCCCCTGTTATTATCACTGTGTTCTGAGTTGTTGTTTTCATTGATTCTATCCCTGTGTAAATGATATATGTGCTGTCCGTTCTTGTCCTTATGCTTACTAGCTGGTATGAATAAACAATCATGAGTTAACTAAGAGAAATAAAAAGCTTTCTTTCATCGATAGAAGATTGCAACTCTGAATCATATTGCAAATTATATGTATAATAAACTCATGTGTGGTGCAGCTTTTTGTGAAAGAACTGCATGAACTGGAGTTGCGCAGTTGCTGGTCAAACAGGCTGTGAGCAGTGACTGCATATATTTTTATGATCTTTCACCTTTGTATCTAATAGTAGTACAACTAAGGTAAAAATGTATTGGTTGTACAACTAAGGGGGTGGGAAAATTAGTATATTTAAGCTAGAACATCACGTCAACTCATAATAGTTCCATATTCCGAAATGCAACAGAAAGACTTATTTCTTGCTGAATTTAATTCAGTATGAAGTTCAGTGGTCATATGAACATGTTAACATAACAAGTGAGCAAATGCTAGCTAGAAGAGTTTAGTAGGTAAACTTTTGTTTTACCCAAACCTTGGGTGTCAATTTTTTAGTATAAATTTGGGCAAAGCTGCCATAGTGCCATGTATGACTTTGAACTGGATATGGGTAATTGTCAAAACTCCGATAGCTAGTAAATAGGTCATGCATTGAAGTAAGACACAACATTGCCTTTAGCTATCTCAGACAAAATCCCTACCAGACTAGTCTCACAGCTATATTAGTAAGGCAAGGCTACCTCCTAACCTACAACCATGATGATCGACCTCCACAACTTCCTATCTGTAAGCGTTACTGTGTTAAAACACAAAATCAGGAAAACAAAACTGTTAGAAGAATTAAAGAAATCTGGAAAAATAGTAGAGTTTAAGAAATATTCCGAGTCCACAATTTGCTTGTGTGTCCTTAAGGAATTTTAACCCCCCCACACGTTGCCAAGGTAATGGATTAAATCCTCCCAGGATAAAACGGAATAAACCTTCCTACAACAGTGGCAATACAAACTGCAGGATACCAACGAACTTAAAGAACGGAGCAAAATCACACTTACGAATTTGGGAGAGAGAGACTGCGAATTAGAATGCAGTATATTCAGAAAGAAAGAAGTTCTTGAGTGTTTTTCGTGTATAGAAAATGGAGCCTTGCCTCAGAATTTATAGGCAATTATCAGAAGAGGTGTCTGGAAAAGGTGACTTTTCAGAAGAATACGCTGCCTGCCGCGGTTCTGCCGCGGTCGCGGCAGAACCGCGGTCAGAGAGGCTTTCTGAACCTTCAGCAAGGTTCTGGCGTATTTTCAGCAGTGATTTGGCATTTAATTAATTATTAAATAATTAAATAAATTTTGTCCAAAAATAATCTTATCGATCGTTTGACAAATCCAAATCCAAATCCAAAATCCAAATCCAAAGCCAAAGCCAAAGCCGAGCCGAGCGAGGGACGACGACGCCGCGAGGGTTCATTCTCTTCAACCCTTTTAAGAGCTTTAAGAAGTGATTCTATATATAAGCACACAAATATGGTTGTCCCTCACCAATGAGGGACAAAGTGCAAGACAAAAGTTCACTTCTTCAAATTTTCAATTTCCCTCCATTTTCAATTCACACTTCTTCTACTTTAAAGCCCAATGGCTTTAAGTCTAACAATCCCCCACATGAATGGGAATGGCTGTATCAAGAAAGATCATAGATGAAAGCTATGTGATTTTGCAAGTAAGGATCAATTGCATCTAGATAAGTAGGTTTCCCTTTGAACTTTCCGTAGTGAACATATGTCGGATATACTCGGTCAATCGGTAGATTTGATATCTTTGAACCGTCGAACTTTAGTGTATACCTAGACAACCATATGTCACACAATCAACCCTTAACCGTCTTTTAGTTCTCATTGTTGTGTTCATTTCAGCCATGAACACCGCCTGGTCTCATAAGTGCGTAGAGAATTGGCCTTACAGAATTCTCATTGAAGCGGCTTCCACTTCACACTTACATAGGTGATTCCTAAACGTGTAATCCTTTAGATTGACACTATTTGATAAATACCTCATCAAACTTAGGTAATCATTAAAGAACGTGTAAATTTCTATCCTTGTTACTGAACATTGTCTTCATCACGAGAATGGACCAAAGATTTTATTTTGACAATGTTGAACCGGTCAATCACAACTTTGTTTGAGCTCCTTGAACCTAGATCTCGGAACATCCAAAATTCTAGGTAGAGTTACCGCCATGTTGACTTGTCCTCGGCCATAGTCCCATTCCCTTAGATGATTTCTCAACTCCCTCTCTAGTTAAGCCTTTTGTAAGCGGATCCGCCACATTATCCTTTGATCTTACATAATCAATAGTGATAATTCCACTAGAAAGTAGTTGTCTAACGGTGTTATGTCTTCGTCGTATATGACGAGACTTTCCGTTATACATAACGCTCCCTGCCCGTCCTATTGCAGCCTCACTATCGCAATGTATGCAAATAGGAGCCAATGGTTTTGGCCAGAACGGAATGTCTTCTAAAAAATTCCGAAGCCATTCAGCTTCTTCACCGGCTTTATCCAAAGCTATAAACTCTGATTCCATTGTAGAGCGAGCAATGCACGTTTGTTTGGAAGACTTCCAAGATACTGCTCCTCCACCAACAGTAAAAACATATCCACTTGTGGACTTTGTTTCTGTTGAGCCGGTTATCCAATTTGCATCACTATATCCTTCGATAACCGCAGGATATTTATTGTAGTGCAAAGCGTAGTCTTGGGTATATTCCAAATATCCCAGAACTCGTTTCATTGCTACCCAGTGATGTTTGTTGGGATTACTTGTGAATCGACTAAGTTTACTTATAGCACAAGATATATCAGGTCGTGTACAGTTCATGATGTACATTAAGCTTCCCAACACACGAGCATACTCCAATTGAGACGTACTTTCACCTTTATTCTTTATAAGATGATGATTTAAGTCAATTGGAGTTATCTTCACTTCCTAACATTCCAAATGTTTGAATTTTTCAGTACCATTTTCACGTAATGTGATTGAGAGCAAAGCTAGACCCTGAAGGAGTCCTCTGATTTTAATTCCTAATAAAAAACAAAAGAAAAAGTAAAAATAACTCATACTGCAATCAAGTCCTTTCATATCAAACTTACTAGCAAGCATGCGCTTAGTAGCTTTGAATGTCGGCAATGTCTTTGCTCATTATTAGCATATCATCAAACATATAAGCAAACAATGACTATATGATTTGGAACGTTCTTAATGTAAACACATTTTATCAACATTCATTAATCTTAAAACCATTTGACAACATTGTTTGGTCAAATTTCGCATGCCATTGTTTGGGTGCTTGTTTTAGTCCATAAAGAGACTTAACAAGTCTACACACCTTCTTTCTTTTCCGGAACCAACAAACCCTTCCAGGTTGGTTCATGTAAATTTCTTCCTCAAGATCACCATTTAAGAGGCTGTTTTTACATCCATTTGATGGATTTGAAGACCATACAAGGCGGCTAACGCTAATTAGCATCCGAATGGATGTAATTCTTGTTACCGGCGAGTATGTGTCAAAATATAGTCAAGACCTTCTCGTTGTCTAAATCCTTTGACAACAAGTCTTGCCCTTGTATTTGTCAATAGTACCATCGTCTTTCATTTTCTTCTTGAAAATCCATTTAGAACCCAACGTTTTTGTTACCTGGAGGAAGATCAACCAATTCCAAGTATTGGTTGCTCAATATGGATTCTATTTCACTATTGACAGCTTTCTTTCCAATATGTTGCCTCTGAGGAAGACATTGCTTCCTTGAAGGTACGAGGCTCATTTTCTAACAGAAAAGTCAGAAAATCTAGACCGAATGAAGTAGATGTCCTTTGACGTTTACTTCTTCTCGATTTTCTTCATTAGGCATATCATTATTTATTTTCCTCCCAAAGTCGTTTTGACTTTTGGCAGGTCACTTCACTTTCCTTTTTATATGGAAAAATAGTTTCAAAGAATTCAGCATTATCTGATTCTATTATCGTATCAATGTGAATCTCAGGATTTTCTGATTTATGAACCAGAAAAACGATATGCCTTGCTATTGGTTACATATATCCAATAAACACATCAATCAACCGTTTTTGGACCTATCTTAACCCTTTTAGGTTTAGGAACTTGTACCTTAGCTAAACACCCCCACACTTTAAAGTATTTCAAGCTAGGCTTCCTTCCTTTCCACTTCTCATAAGGAATGGATTGTATTTTACTATGAGGTACACGGTTGATTATTCGGTTAGCTGTAAGTATAGCTTCCCCCCACAAGTTCTGTGGTAAGCCAGAACTTATTAGCAATGCATTCATCATCTCCTTCAACGTTCGATTCTTCCTCTCCGCAATTCCATTAGATTGTGGAGAGTAAGGGGCAGTTTTTTGGTGAATAATGCCATTTTCCAAACATATTTCTTCAAAAGGAGATTCATATTCGCCACCCCTATCACTTCTTATCATTTTGATCTTTTTGTTTAGTTGCGTTTCAACTTCACTCTTGTATTGCTTGAAAGCATCAATTGCCTCATCTTTACTATTAAGTAAATAAACATAGCAGTATCTCGTGCTATCGTCAATAAAAGTAATAAAATACTTTTTCCCACCGCGAGATGGTGTTGACTTCATGTCGCAAATATCTGTGTGAATTAAGTCTAAAGGACTTGAATTCCTTTCAACGGACTTATAAGGATGCTTAGCATACTTTGATTCCACACATATTTGACATTTGGAATTAATGCAATCAAATTTTGGCAATACTTCTAGATTTATCATCTTTCGCAATATTTTGAAGTTTACGTGACCTAAACGCGAATGCCATAAAGTGTTTGACTCAAGCAAGTAAGAAGAAGCATTCACTTTATTGATAGGAACTGCTATTACATTTAGCTTAAAAAGGCCCTCATTTAGGTAACCTTTTCCTACATACAAATCGTTCTTACTTAGTACAACACTATTAGAAACAAAAATACATTTGAATCCATTCTTGACAAGAAGTGAGGTAGACACAAGATTCTTGCGAATTTCTGGAACATGGAGGACTTGGTTTAGAGTCACTATTTTTCCCGACGTCATCTTCAACGCAATCTTGCCAACTCCTTCAATTTTGGCCGTAGATGAATTTCCCATGAAGATTGTCTCGTCGGGACCTGCGGGGGCATAAGAAGAAAATAACTCCTTGTTAGCAAAAACATGGCGGGTGGCTCCAGAATCTATCCACCATTCTTTCGGATTTCCTACCAAGTTGCATTCAGACAACATGGCACACAAGTCTTCCATTTCATCTTCAACCATGTTGGTTTGATTCTTTTTCTTCTTATCATTCTTTGGCGCACGACAATCCACTGCCCTATGCCCAGTTTTTCCACAGTTGTGGCAATTACCCTTGAACTTCTTCTTGCTTGGGTAATTCTTTGGTCCAGAAGCTTTCTTCCTCTTCTTATTTTGTGGTGCCTCCTCAACAATGTTTGCCCCTATTATTGTCGAGTGTCCACGTGACTTCTTTTCAGCATTTTTGTTGTCCTCTTCTATCCTTAAACGAACAATCTCTTCTAGTGTCATTTCCTTCTGTTTGTGTTTAAGATAGTTCTTAAAATCCTTCCACAGCGGAGGTAACTTCTCAATGAAAGCAGCGACTTGAAAGGCCTCATTTATGACCATACCTTCAATAACAAATTCATTATTAATAATAAGATAAGTCTTATTAATAAAATTATTGATTTGGGTCATACCTTCAGCAAGGAGGTCATGTACAATGACTTGTAGTTCTTGGACTTGAGTTATGACCGACCTAGTGTCAATCATCTTGAAATCCAAGAACCTTGCAGCCACGAACTTCTTAAGTCCGGCATCCTCAGTCTTGTACTTCTTCTCAAGCGCATTCCATAATGCTTTTGAAGTTTCCATGACACTATAGACATTGTACAAGCTATCTTCCAAACAACTCAAAATGTAATTTTTGCACAGGAAATCAGAATGTTTCCATGCTTCAGTTACAACAAGTCGTTCATCATCCGGAGTATTTTCAGCCATGACCGGAGGATCCTTCTTGAGGAAACGTTGCAAACTCAACGTAGTAAGATAGAAGAGCATCTTCATTTGCCAGCGTTTGAAGTCAATACCGAAAAACTTTCCGGGTTTTTCTGCCGGTGCCATAGCATGAGCAGGAGTAGAAAGGCTTGACGAGGCAGCAACACTCGTAACAGTAGCTCCCGTTCCCACAGCATTTCCATTAGTTTGGTTTTCGTTCGTCATCTTTTCTGTAGAGTTGGAAACACAACAGAACTTTGTTAAATCAGCGAAGTTTTGATATCTTCAAACTGAATATCAAACAAAACATACAACACGTAACAATGGTGAAGTTTTTATATACTTCAAACCCGTACGTTTATTATTCCGGTAAAGTTTTTATATACTTTAAACCGGACAGAACAATTATTGGAGTAGAAAGCACGAAGGCTTTAGTCTCCAAAACAGTATACAAAATATGAATAACAGTTTAATATATGTTTCAACACAGAAATGTTAGTTTATAAAATTCCTTAAGCTTGTAAGCGTTACTGTGTTAAAACACAAAATCAGGAAAACAAAACTGTTAGAAGAATTAAAGAAATCTGGAAAAATAGTAGAGTTTAAGAAATATTCCGAGTCCACAATTTGCTTGTGTGTCCTTAAGGAATTTTAACCCCCCCACACGTTGCCAAGGTAATGGATTAAATCCTCCCAGGATAA
Organism: Nicotiana attenuata; assembly: GCF_001879085.1. Taxonomy (NCBI): domain Eukaryota; kingdom Viridiplantae; phylum Streptophyta; class Magnoliopsida; order Solanales; family Solanaceae; genus Nicotiana; species Nicotiana attenuata. The sequence continues at coordinate 118,977 of NW_017670491.1, forward strand.
AACAGAATAAACCTTCCTACAACAGTGGCAATACAAACTGCAGGATACCAACGAACTTAAAGAACGGAGCAAAATCACACTTACGAATTTGAGAGAGAGAGACTGCGAATTAGAATGCAGTATATTCAGAAAGAAAGAAGTTCTTGAGTGTTTTTCGTGTATAGAAAATGGAGCCTTGCCTCAGAATTTATAGGCAATTATCAGAAGAGGTGTCTGGAAAAGGTGACTTTTCAGAAGAATACGCTGCCTGCCGCGGTTCTGCCGCGGTCGCGGCAGAACCGCGATCAGAGAGGCTTTCTGAACCTGCCTGCCGCGGTTCTACCGCGGTCGCGGCAGAACCGCGGTCAGAGAGGCCCTCTGAACCTTCAGCAAGGTTCTGGCGTATTTTCAGGAGTGATTTGGCATTTAATTAATTATTAAATAATTAAATAAATTTTGTCCAAAAATAATCTTATCGATCGTTTGACAAATCCAAATCCAAATCCAAAGCCAAAGCCAAAGCCAAAGCCAAAGCCGAGCCGAGCGAGCGACGACGACGGCGCGAGGGTTCATTCTCTTCAACTCCTTTTAAGAGCTTTAAGAAGTGATTCTATATATAAGCACACAAATGTGGTTGTCCCTCACCAATGAGGGACAAAGTGCAAGACAAAAGTTCACTTCTTTAAATTTTCAATTTCCCTCCATTTCCAATTCACACTTCTTCTACTTTAAAGCCCAATGGCTTAAAGTCTAACACTATCAAGTGTCATGTCCTCGAAAATCTGAAGCCTCGCCATGTCATGTCTGATCACCTCTCCCCAATACTTCTTAGGCCGCCCTTTACCTCTTCTCGTTCCTTCCACAACTAGCCACTCACACCTCCTCACCAGAGCATCTGGGATTCTCCTCTAAACATGCCCGAACCATCTGAGTCTCGCTTCCCGCATCTTGTCATCAATGGGAGCTACGTGCACCATCTCCCGAATGTCATCATTCCTATATCTTATCCATCCTAGTGTGCCCGCACATCCACCTCAACATCCTCATTCTTTTCAATGAAGCTTGAGGGCACTCCAGTCATTTCTCATTAGCTCTATACGTGTGCATTTTTGGCTACTCCCACATGTATGCTTTTCTTCTCTTTCAATATATCCCTTAGCAAAGCAGACACAAGAAATATCAGCAGAGAAACAATCCATCACAAGACCTATTCGAAATCAAGTAAAAATTTCTTCCTGAAGTTCAGATTTGAGTTTGATTCATAGTTATTTTGCTCGATTATTGCTCTGTATCAGCTTTACTCCTTAGTTTCTAGCTTGTAATCCATTCTCTTTGGTTTTGGCATTTGTTGGCCTGTGAGTTGTGTTTGTACCTGTGATTTGTGCTGAATTTTGCTACTTCCTCTCTCAAATCTCTTGAACTAAATCTCTTGCTCTTTAACATCAATTAACCCACACAAGAATCAAAATTTTTCGAGTTAGGATTTTGATGGATGAAATTGGGGGAATATTTTTTTTTTGTTGGTAGTGTTGTAGAATGATTAGGAGAAAAGAGAACAAATTCTAGGAAAAAAATTAAAAGAAGAAATCGTTTGGAGAAGTTAATTATTTTTGAAACTTCAACAAATTCCTGGTCATTTTTATAGATGGCAATCTCAACGCTTATATTTGTTGAGACGAACACGGAAAATTACATGTGTTTTCGTCTGTTATATGTATGAGATATAACTGCTATATAACTGATTTGTTATAGTGGAGTATACTATACTATTTCACCTTTCTCTTTTTCCTTTTTAGTTCTCTAACTTTGTTCAACTGCTAATTATTTGAAATATCAGTAACAAGACTTACAGTATAAGTGCACATAATATAAACTTAAAATATTATATTATATTGTACTATAAAAAGGAGTTGGAGTTAAGTGGGTCAACTGCCTTGAAATGAAAGAGCAGCGAGTATTTAAAAACCAAATAGTCAAGGTTAATCAAATTCAAATGGAGGAGAACTCAATTTTTGAAGTTGTTATCCACACAGAAAGTTCCAGTAAAGCATGAGAATCATGTAAATATTAAGCAACAACTCTAAAGTGAGCTACTGTTTATTCTTTTAAACATAATTAAGTAGTATTTCTTATCTTTTCTCTCTCCTTGTTTTGAAGCTTCTCTCTTTTTGTATTGTTCCTTATTTTGAGTTTTCTAAGTTGTGAAGAGTGGGGTAAGTTAGGCAGCTTGTTTGTGAAGAAAATAAAGCAACATTTGCCTATTGCGTGTTTCAAAAGAGTAATAATAAAAAGTACTCATTCTGGAATAACAACAAAAAGAGACTATAATAAAGAAGCCATAAAATTGAAATTAGGACGCCAAACTTGAATTTTCCTTTATTTCAAAAAAAGAAACACTGCTAATAAACAGAAAAGAAAAAAAAGAATTCTTTATATTCCTATCAAGGACTCAATCTTTATGAATGAAAATAATGCACAGTTCTGGAACATAACTGCTATAGAAATATGAGATTTAACTTTGTCATCCGGAAATAAGTGTAGATCTTTGATGTATTCAGAATAGCAAGAATCATGCCATAAGCTTAAGAAACTTTTTAATAAACGGATACATGTGGATGACATTTTCATGTGGCTATATGCAAGACTGTGTTACCCTTCGTGTCGCGCTCAATGAATATTGAGTTGTCACTATTCAGTATTTCCTCCTCGATCAAAGAAGTATCTTGACCAATAGTCATATGTAGAGCAGTTAGATGTTTTTTATCTTTATGGATATTGTATCTGGATCTTGCTCCTTTAGTGCATTTACAATATATAAGCAAATACTTGACAGTTGTGTTTAATGCGGTCTTTCCATTCTTCATAACAATTCTTAGGGAGCTCACATCTGCATCTAAAATGGATTCACCATATCTGCATGTCCAACTACAATATGTAAGAAAATACTTGGAGCTGCATACTTTGCAAAGTCTAGGCCACATGGCCAACTTGGTATACAAATTAAGTCAAACATAGTAGAATCACGTGGTTGCAAGTGATGATTTGGAATTTTATCATCTTACATGGCACCTAATGATAAATTTTGATTTTTAACATTTTTTTCCGAATATTTTAATGTGTTGTATTGATTTTTATGATTAATTCAATTAATTGAGCTCTCCATTATTTTAATTGTTTGTTATACTTGCTCCTTTAGATATTTTGGGAACTATTGAGCTTAGGTTCTATTAAATTCAAATCCATAAGGATTTTAGTGATTCTGTAGAAGTGTATAGTGAAACTGCATAAGGTATTTGGGAAAACTTAAAGCATGAAAGTTGTAGGACTTTGAAATAGCTTTTCAAAGATATATTGTGGAGCCCAAGCGGAGCGCTGTGCAAAAAGTTATGTCCATTTTACAGAATGGTGCATAACCATTGCGTTCGGCCGCGTTTGACAGCGACCGCGGTTGTGAGACAGTGCTCCAGCGATTAACCGCGGTCGTGAGGCAGGCCCAGGTTCGGGGCGTGACATAGAGTCCAATAGGTTAATTCCTAATGCCACTATGTACTCTGTTGATGAGTTGAAAAGTTATGATAACTCTTTACATGAAAATGTTAGCAACTTGAGAAACAGAATCAGCAAGAAGGCCAACCTAATTAAGCTTATCATTTGAACCATATGGAACTTCACTAAAAAATAGTTTAGCAATCTGGTAGAAATTCATAACAAAGAATTAGAATCTCTTAAGTTCCCCTATACAGGTGAGCTGTTAATTATTGCACAGGCAGCAAGTTGATGGCTAATTGATGGAGCTTTGTTTGCTTGTGCTCGCACGAGCCTCTTTTGATCAGATTGCATCATTCTATATAATTTTCGTGAGCCTTTTGTCAGCATGTTGATGGAATTGGATATAATAAAAGTTGAACATCAGGTAGGCAACTCTACGTGCTAACTGCTGGCTATTATGTACATATTTGGTGCAGGCAACTCTACGTGCTAGCTGCTGGCTATTATGTGCATATTTGCATATTCAGATCAAAATATACGTTGTTTACATTCATGGGCAGTAAACAACCGGGCAATATCTGTAGCATTTACATAATATATGGTATAGCTATAAATTAGCTAACATTGTTGACATAGGTATTTACATATTAGGTAACAGTGCTGCATGAAACTGTGGTGTTTATTCTTCTTGGCCTTCTTCCGAGCATGTATTGACAATAAAGGGCCTGTAAATGTCACGACCCAAACCCCGCTCCGGTCGTGATGGCGCCTCTCGTGAAGACAAGACCAGCCAACCAATATATTTCGCCTTTTCAGAATAATTAATGTTAATAAACAGTTTTTGCGCAATTAAATAACCACAGTCTAAACAAAAGTTTTCTTTATTAAGTGCGGAATACAACCCAAACACAGCCCAAACCAGGGTGTCACAAGTCACGAGCATCTATCAGAGTATAAGTACAACTACAAGGCCTAAAATATACAAGAGAGGACTGATAAACATAAGGAAGAAATGCGGTGCTGTGAACGCTAGCATCACCTCGCTAAACTCCGATAAACTTAGCCTCCGATCAGCTTAAAACCCGCTACCGGGTGAACAAATACCTGCATCACTCAGTGAGTAATAAAGGTAAATAATAACTGAGCAGTAAGAAATCACGTAGAACAAACCATCATGCTGTATAGAGCAGTGTAAAACCCTTGAGAAAAGCAGTGAAGCAGTGAAATCTTTAGAAAAACATCTTAGCTCAGTTTAAACCTCTTTTGGAAATGACTTTTTCAGCGGTTACGCAAATGAATGCAAAACAAACAGTGCGGATAAGCACAAAATATCCGCCCCTCGGGCACAACACTCAGTTATCAGGTAATGCCAGGCAATCAGGTAGATATTGCATGAAGTAGCACAGCAACAGACAATGGCAGACAAATGAAATAAGGTAAACACATAGAACAGTACCAGTACCGCTGCGGCGTGTAGCCCGATCCACATATCGCTGCGGCGTGCAGCCCGATCCATTTATCGTCGACGGCGCTCACTGGGGGTGGGCAGACTCCGGGAGGGGCCCCTTACGGCCCAAGCGCAATATGAAGCCATCTCGTGGCATCAAGTCTAGGCCCTCGGCCTCATCTCAGTATCAGTATAACACTGCTGCGGCGTGCAGTCCGATCCAAAAGTATTCTCACACACAGGCCCTCGGCCTTACTCAGTCAAAAATCACATAAGCCCCTCGGGCAACAGTAAAACATGCTGCTCAGCCCAAAAATAGTGTAGGAAATATCATTCCAAGTGTTAAAGCAAAATAAACTTGGCTGAGTTTTTGAAAGCAGTAGAAATACATAACTGAGTTCAAGTATAAAATCGAAACAGTGAGGAAATATCAACAACCATCCCCGAAGGGGTTCAAATAATTGACACGAAGCCCAAATATGGCAATCAGCCCAAATTATGATGATAACAAATAAGTTTCAGTCAAATATGCGGTAAAATCATCAATTGGGACGGACCAAGTCACGATCCCCAACAGTAAAAGACCCCACACTCATCATCCAGCGCGTGTCTCGCCTCAATACAGCACTACGATGTGCAATCCGGGGTTTCAAACCCTCAAGATATCATTTACAATCATTACTCACCTCGAACCGGTGATATCTCTAGCTCACGACGCCTTTTCCCCTCGAATCGGCCTCCACACGCGTCGAATCTATCCAAAATCAGAGCGAATACATCATAATATGCTAAGGGAACGAAGCCCAAGTGAAAATAATCAATAACGGGCACAAATTCCGAAATTACCAAAACCCGAGCCCCGGGCCCACTTCTTGAAACTCAGAAAATTTTACATCAACGGGTTCCTTATCTTCCCAAGAGTTCATACATATCAAAAGTTCTCAAATCCGACCCCGAATGGCCTTTCAAATCCCAAATCAAAAGTCCAATTTCTCAAGCCCTAGTTCTTCAATTTTAGGCTTAATTTTCATGAATTTCTAGGTGGATTTCACAATAGAAACGAGTTTTAAGACCAAGATTCTTACCTCAAGTCGATTCCTCTTGAATCCCTCTTTAATTTCCTTCAAAAATCTCCAAAACGAGCAGCCATGGGTGAAATTAGACCCACATTCGCGAACAAGATGACATTAAAAACATTCTGCCCAGGCATATTTTCCTTCATCGCGATCGCAACAATTCCCTCGCGATCACGAAGAACAAATTTTCAAACACCCCAAATAACTCTATGCGATCACGTAATACCAATCTCGACTGCGATGATTCCTCAAAAATACCCTTCGCGAACGCGCACTTTCTCCTGTGAACGCGATGAACAAACGCGACCTTAGACCAGTTGACCAAAAGACTCTACGCGATCGCGGCCACACGCATGCGAACGCGATACACAACCCTCTCACACTACGCGATCGCGGGACCTACTTCTCGAACGCGAAGAACACTTAGACAGTCTCCTCAAATCCCACTACACGATCGCGAGGCTGCCTACGACGTCAAATTACCCAAAATTCTATGAATTCAAGCCTAAGTTTTCTAAAAACTTCCGAAATACACTTTCGATCAAAAGCCCGACCAAACCACGTCCGAATGACCTGAAATTTTGCACACACATCACAAATGACATAACGAAGCTACAGCAACTCTCGGAATTCCATTCCGACCCTCGGATCAAAATCTCACCTATCAACCGGAATTCGCCAAAATACTAACTTCGCCAATTCAAGCCTACTTCTACACTGAACCTCCAAAACCAATTCCGGTCATGCTCCTAAGTCATAAATCACCCAACGAAGCTAACCAAACCATAAAAATTCCGATCCGAGCTCATATACAAATAAGTCAACTCTTGGTCAAACCTTTCAAATTCAAAGCTTTCAACTGAGACAGTTCCTTCAAATTCATACCGATTTTCGTGAAAACCAAAACCAACGATCTACATCAGTCATAATACATCATACGGGGCAAGTCATGCCCGAGAACTGGCGGTCAAAGTGCAAAAGCTCAAAACGACCGGTCGGATCGTTACATCCTCCCCCACTTAAACACACGTTCGTCCTCGAACGTATCCGGAGTTGTTCTAAAAGCCAACCAATCACTGCATAACCTTACCATGCATATACCCGGGGGTGATCCCACATCACCCTATCTCATATTAGTCCGATAACACATAGAAACTGAAATTACACAACCCAATCTAGCCCATGAATCATAGAACCACACTTTCACTTCTGAAAGCATCAATACGATCAAAACCTCACACCTATACTCTGAATAGGCCCGAACCAGCTGTAATAACCCATGCCTGCAACCTCAGGTGCAATTATATGATATACCACATAACTCAAACACATGCAGCGATAACTTCCATTCACAGCAGCTGCCCACAACAACCAAATACCGATAGAAAGCCTCTTATTAGCTAAAGTCTCATTCCAACACTTTCATATACTTCCAACGATAATGAAACACGCAGTAAACCATAACCATTTTCTCAGATCAATCATTCATGAAGCCATCTCTCCTCTGGCAATTACCACAACAAACTTTTTAAGCCGAACCTCGATATTACCCTTCCAACATGCTGAAATCAAATTCGTTCGTACTCATTAATGATCCCAACGATCTCCTCTAATCCAACACACCACTCTGGTGACATGACACATCAATAGAGGCCTAAGCCACAACTAGCATAATACGCACACCAATAAGCAACGGTCCGAACATACTCCAATCATGAAATGACTCAATTGAAAGAGTTGTACCTCAAGTTCACCAGTACCACCACAACACAAGGCTGGGAACCCATCTCACATCATAGAATAGAACACACGAATCTATCCCGCAAGATCATATCTCTACATAGCTTCGCGGCAATGCACGATCCTATCCAAACACTGCTCCACATGAAACACCTCAAGTCACTATGCTCAAAGGCGACAAGCACGCACCATTTGATGTCTGGGACCAAAGCAAAACATCACACCCACGGTGAAACAAATAATATATACTATGCAACCCGATAGGTCATAACCGATACGCCATTCACGGAGCAACACCCAATTACTCTTCCTACTCGACTTCCACTACGAGACCCCAAATAAACCGCACCATATGTGCCCATAACCAAAAAATCATAACGCCACGCAACACCGAAAGATAGCTCATAGATCTCTCAGTTCACCAACAAGCTCAATAACAATCGAATCTATATATCCCTCAACCATACAACTCGGAGCCAACCAAGCCGACTCAAGCTAGGACACGCATCCACATTGTACTACCAACGAACTCTTTATTAAGGAAATCCTGAAGCTATTCTCACAACTCCTCAACTCTGCCTGTGCCCTACGATGCGGTGCCCGGCACCGAATCAGTACCGAAATCAACAACCTTGCCCGATGACATGCCCGGCCACAAGAAACGCATCTGAAAAGTCCCTCAACACCGGAACTGAATCAATGATAGCAACCTTTGTACTGACATCCATCACGAAGGCCCAATTAAGAAAGGCAATCCTTCCCAGTCGTTCGCTGGGTCTTCGAAATACAAACCACTCTACTAGAACATAGTCCAACACACCTCGCCACTCAACCCGTGGCATTTCTGGCATAGCCCATAGCGCAATAGTCCTGAATAACCCAACACGGAGACAACTAGTCTAAACCCCAGCATCACATCCGAATCTAACATACCACATCATAGCCTGAATATGAGAACTTCCGTCTCCATATCCACATAGCACATGAATCACCATATCCGATCCCCATTTTGCTGTCCGAACACATGCCACACCTTTAATACCTAATCATTCCACGATAGATACTCTAAAATTTCCCTGTGCCACCAAGCAAACCCGAATATCACCAGTCGACCCAACAAGAAAGTGCCGCAATACTACCGAAGCATCATCAGTTTAATCACATTACCCTTTTTCTGAAACATATACTCCCGTCAAATCACTTCCAATTAGCAGTACCATTTACTTGATTATCTGAGGCTACCTGTTGCCTAAGAGTTTTATGAACTTCCTTTCAGAACTAAATTGTAACTCATCTAGCCAAGAACTTCCATTGATCTCATCTAGAAGAAAAATCATTACACATCCCATGCCTTTGACATTCGTAGAAAAATGCACCTCTCCAACCACGGTAGAAATCAACAAGAACTCTCCCAATTCCGTTTGCACAAATTAAACTGCCAAGACTGAATCCTTCTAACTAGACCAAGCTAAGCAAGCCATCAAAACCCAAGAGCAGTGCTGCAGAATACCTGTAAGAACTCATTACCTCGAACACATACAAAGAATTAATCATATCCTTTCCATACCGATTCGGTCTACTATCAAGCTACTTCATCTATCTAAATTTCCTTCTGATTCATTTTCAACTTGATATCCCCTCTTGTTGTAGCACTACAATTCCTCAACCCAGGCTCACCACACGAGACCCAAGCATAAGACCACACTGTCTAAGACCCATAAGCTGCTGAATACTCTCTCAAATATTCCCAGAAACACCACATTCCAGAATGCTTTACTCTGAAGAACTTCCTGCGAATCTAAGTCCGTTACCTTTACTTTCTTGATACTGATACATAGAATCCCATAAATCACATAGAAATACCACAAGTCTTGACCTCTTCCAATGAAAACAACAGTTTCTAACCACATGTGCAACTTTAGAGCACTCAATTGATGTATACAGACTCTTGAACACATNATGTGCGACACTGCACCTGTCGGTCCCCAACACCGCAGGTGCGAAAATACCAGAAGTCAGACATATTTTTCTGAAATCTCCCAAGTTCAAAATCTTCCCGTTAACCATCCGAAATCACCCCGAGGCCCCCGGGACCTCAACCAAAAGCATCAACACATCCTAAAACCTCATTCAAACTTGTTCCAATCATCAAAACACCTCAAACAACACCAAAACCATCAATTCACATCGAATTCAAGCCTAAGCTTTCCAAAAACTTCCGAAACACGCATTTGATCAAAGACCCATCCAAACCACGTCCAAATGACCGGAAATTTTGCACACACATCCCAAATCACATAACGAAGCTACAGCAACTCTCGGAATTCTATTCCGACCCTCGGATCAAAATCTCACCCATCAACCGGAATTAGCCAAAATACTAACTTCGCCAATTTAAGCCTTATTCTACACCGGACCTCCAAAACCACTTCCGATCACACTCCTAAGTAATAAATCACCCGACGAAGCTAAGCAAATCATAAAAATTCCGATCCAAGCTCATATATAAATAAGTCAACTCTTGGTCAAACCTTTCAAATTTAAAGCTTTCAACTGAGACTGTTCTTTCAAATTCATTCCAAATTTTTCCTGAAAACCAAAACCAACGATCTACATTAGTCATAATACATTACACGGGGCAAGTCATGCCCGGGAACTGGCGATCAACGTGCAAAAGGTCAAAATGACCGGTCGGGTCGTTACATCCTCCCCCACTTAAACACACGTTCGTCCTCGAACGTACTCAGAGTTGTTCTAAAAGCCAACCAATAGCTGAAATAACTTTACCATGCATATACCCGGGGGTGATCCCACATCACCCTATCTCATATAGGTCCGATCACATTGCAACTGAAATTTCACAACCCAATCTAGCCCATACAACCCAACAACTTCCCGCTCTATGCACCGAGCATTCTTTACCAATAACCACGTAAGACATCCCGTGATTTTTCTTACTCTATGAAGCATAATATAACCTCGTCAACATTTTTCCTTTACTCAAACCATCCTCGGTCTCTATTTTTGCAAGCCATAACTGATTCACTCGCACGCCTCAGAATGGAACCAACATAGCACCTAGTCGTGCAATCAACCAATCAATAGACTCCCCCACTTGGCTCGGAGCCATAGATCAAAATACACTCGATTACTCATAACACTTACCCCATTGATGCCACAATACCATAGTGAGACTAACTCAAATCCTTCGTAAGTTTGTGAAAACACAGATCATCTAGCACTCTAATCTTCGGCAAATCTCGCACTCATTCTCGTAACAGTTAAACCCACTCGCTTAAGCAACCCGAAATTTCAAATCTCAACACGTACGTTTCACTTGCACATGAGATCTTCCAACATACACATAAGGATCACACCACTTCAGAACACTCCGCAGGAGATAACCCACCTGCTTCGCCTCAATCTATCATTTCTGTATACCTTCCACCGTCATACACATTACCCAGTCACTTAGTCTTCATGAGTCTGAACTCATACTGCAACATGAAATTTACTTCACTCCAACTAGAAGACATGAAAAGATTCTTCACGCGCCCATAACTCGGGGCCACACATCCAGTCACAATGGAAATCAAACACTTAATAGTTCATCTTACATCTCGCAGTACTAACGTACTCATCACGTGGCTATCCAGCCGTCACTTCCAATAATAGGGATAATACCGAACATATAAGTTCAAACACTAACTCACACAGTCAGCACCTCGGTGCTCAAGCCATAGGCAAAGATCCGGCCTCAAATACTTCAGAGTGGCCAAACATCAAACTCACGAAGATCATGTCTCGCCCCTCGATCAGGGAATCACAAGCCATCAAGGCACATCTGATATTGAGCGCTCATGTGCGCATACGAACGCGTGGAAGGAATTTCAAGAGTTATCTTTTCAAGCTGAATCAAGGACGCACGATAAGAATTCAAGAATGTGAAGTTTTCCTAAAGGTTCTGCAGCCTCTCGAGGATAAATACAGACGTCTCCGTACCGATCCGCGAGACTCTACTAAACCTGCTCATGACTCGTGAGACCTATGTAACCTAGGCTCTGATACCAACTTGTCACGACCCAAACCCCGTTCCGGTCGTGACGGCGCCTCTCGTGAAGACAAGGCCAGCCAACCAATACATTTCGCCTTTTCAGAATAATTAATGTCAAGTCTAGGCCCTCGGCCTCATCTCAGTATCACTATAACACTGCTGCGGCGTGCAACCCGATCCAAAAGTATCCTCACATACAGGCCCTCGGCCTTACTCAGTCAAAAATCACATAAGCCCCTCGGGCAACAGTAAAACATGCTGCTCAGCCCAAAAATAGTATAGGAAATATCATTTCAAGTGTTAAAGCAAAATAAACTTGGCTAAGTTTTTGAAAACAGTAGAAAATACATGACTGAGTTCAAGAATAAAATCGAAACAGTGAGGAAATATCAACAACCATCCCCGAAGGGGTTCAAATAATTGACACGAAGCCCAAATATGGCAATCAGCCCAAATTATGATGATAACAAATAAGTTTCAGTCAAATATGCGGTAAAATCATCAATCGGGACGGACCAAGTCACGATCCCCAATAGTAAAAGACCCCACACTCATCATCCACCGCGTGTCTCGCCTCAATGCAGCACTACGTGTGCAATCCGGGGTTTCAAACCCTCAGGATATCATTTACAATCATTACTCACCTCGAACCGGAGATATCTCTAGCTCACGACGCCTTTGCCCCTCGAATCGGCCTCCACGCGCGTCGAATCTATCCAAAATCAGAGCGAATACATCACAATATGCTAACGGAACAAAGCCCAAGCGAAAACAATCAATAACGGGCACAAATTCCGGAATTACCAAAACCCGAGCCCCGGGCCCACTTCTCGAAACTCAGAATTTTTACATCAACGGGTTCCTTATCTTTCCACGAGTTCATACATATCAAAAGTTCTCAAATCCGACCCGAATGGCCTTTCAAATCCCAAAGCAAAAGTCCAATTTCTCAAGCCTTAGTTCTTCAATTTTAGGCTTAATTTCCATGAATTTCTAGGTGAATTTCACAATAGAAACAAGTTTTAAGACCAAGATTCTTACCTCAAGTCGATTCCTCTTGAATCCCTGTTTAATTTCCTTGAATAATCTCCAAAACGAGCAGCCATGGGTGAAATTAGACCCACATTCGCGAACAAGATGACTTTAAAAACATTCTGCCCAGGCATATTTTCCTTCATCGCGATCGCGGCAATTCCCTCGCGATGGCGAAGAACAAATTTTCAAACACCCCAAATAACTTTATGCGATCGCGTAATACCAATCGCGATCGCGATGATTCCTCAAAAATACCCTTCGCGAACGCGCACTTTCTCCTACGAACGCGATGAACAAACGCGGCCTTAGACCAGTTGACCAAAAGACTGTACGCGATCGCGGCCACACGCACGCGAACGCGATACACAGCCCTCTCACACTACGCGATCGCGGGACCTACTTCGCGAACGTGAAGAACACTCAGACAGTCTCCTCAAATCCCACTACGCGATCGCGAAAGGCAAAACTCTGCACAGCTGAACCTACAATTTTCTGCCATTTTTCCAACTTCAAATGATCCGAATAACCTCCCGAAACACAGCCGAGGCCCTCGGGACCTCAACCAAACCTACCAACATAACCCATAACATCATTCAAACTTTCTCCAATCATCAAAACACCTCAAACAACATCAAATTACCCAAAATTCATTGAATTCAAGCCTAAGTTTTCTAAAAACTTCTGAAATACACTTTCGATCAAAAGCCCGACCAAACCACGTCCGAATGACCTGAAATTTTACACACACATCACAAATGACATAACAAAGCTACAAAAACTCTCGGAATTTCATTCCGACCCTCGGATCAAAATCTTACCTATCAACCAGAATTTGCCAAAATACTAACTTCACCAATTCAAGCCTACTTCTACACCGGACCTCCAAAACCAATTCCGGTCACGCTCCTAAGTCATAAGCTAACCAAACCATAAAAATTCCGATCCGAGCTCATATACAAATAAGTCAACTCTTGGTCAAACCTTTCAAATTCAAAGCTTTCAACTGAGACCGTTCCTTCAAATTCATACCGATTTCCGTGAAAACCAAAACCAACGATCTATATCAGTCATAATACATCATACGGGGCAAGTCATGCCCGAGAACTGGCGATCAAAGTGCAAAAGCTCAAAACGACCGGTCGGGTCGTTACAGTAAACAAAGAAGCAAGACAATATTATCTGCCTTAGTGAAGTTATCGAGGTTGTAGAAAAGATGAGACATTCAAATGCATAAAGATGAAGTGCTTTTGTAATCTCAACAGATTCAACTCAGAAAAGAAATGCAAAGTGTGCTATCACAATCTTTTCTAAGTGTGCATCTCAAGTATGTAATATCAATACTTTAAGCAATCATCATCGTACTAAGAGTGCTTGAGTACGCACTCTGAGATTCAGCAAGCTAGAAAATTAAGTCTTATGTCATAAATTTTTAATAACTCACATGATGTATAAGGAGAACTATCCGAAGATACATAATAACCACAAATGCATTCAGTAACAAATTCAAAATTAAACTACTTTCCCATACTCAGCTAATTAAAAAAATAAACTGACTCTGTAAGCAGTCACAAAGCTTAGTTTTTTTTTTCGGGGTGGGGGCTGCACAGGAGAAGAGCTACACAGAGTAAATAGTAGGGAGATTGATTTTACAAACCATTAATTCGTCTAATCAAGCCACAAACCTTCAATCTCAAAAGACCTCCAGAAACGTAAGGTCAAAAGCTTTTGCACTGTCCAAAGATACATTCTTAGAGCCAACAAATACTCACAATTGTAAATATTTGACATGGGTATGAAGAAAGAAAGAAAACCAGTAAGAGCTTTTTCGTGCAAGTTCAACAGCTCTATGCGTATTGATTAGGCGGTGACTTTACAAAGATATAGCAAAAAAAAAAAAATGGAGTGCACAAAATAACTACATATCATACCCTTTTGAATTTCTATTTGCAATAGTTATTTCAAGAGACATTGTTATTTATAATTTTAATACTTAGTATCTTTAGTAAGATTGCTTGTAATCAGTAACGGACTACACAATCTATGCATCGAAAGAAATAAAGATGAATAAATTTTCCGGGCAATAATTTTGCTGGGGTGTAGGTTTTGATTTGTAACCAGTTGAATGTACACCCAAAGGTCTCAAGAAACTATATTGAAGTTTGCTACGGGGGATTGATGTGGTTCTTAAGCTTGAGATCTTGATTTTTTTCTCAGGAAGGCTTATGTATCTGTCAATGCAGGAAATAAGATTTTGTAGGTATTGCTTTATGCTTCAAAGACTTTGAATAAAAATTTCATGCTTGCTTAGGAAACCATCACTATAATGAATCAGACTATGGTAGCTATCTTGGATGGAGATTAACACCGCCTTAATTAGAATTGGTAGTTTTGTGAAATTTATGCCGCTTGAAGAGCTTTATGATCATACTGAACTCTCCTTATGGTCAAAAGAACCAACACAAAGTGGCTGAGGACTGTACATTAATATTTTCATGTTGTGCTGCATGAAATAGGGATAAATTGAGGGGGGAAGAAGTAAAGAATTCTATTGTGTCTTTATTTATTTTCATTCCTAATATTAATGTTAGTCAAAATTTCATGTAAAACATGATTAGACTATTGGATTCAAAATTATTATGTATAAGCATAATAGCCTTGCCCATTGATAAAACAGATTCAAAGTCTCTGTTAATATAAGTGACTACATCTGCTGCTACTATAATTACCTAGATGGAGAAAGTAGTAGTCTCAACAATAGAGATGACACACAAAAGATAAACGAAGAATACATGCTTGGTAGTCCTTATATCCAGTAGCGGGCTGCAAATAAAATAAATGGAGTAAAGAATATGGACAAGTTGAAAGATGATGGATGAGCGTAAAAGCAAAACCTTTTGTGTGTATTTGTATGAATGCATAAGGCCCTCTTTCCATTTGGGCCATTTAAACTTGTGATTTATGTATTGACATGTGATTTTATATTATGGTATAGTCGGGCCGTCATGTAGTGTGTTCTATTTGTGGAGAGCAAAGGTTATTGGTGTCAAAAGGAAAGTAGGGGTTTCTTATAGCACATAGGCTGCAACAATAGTGGTTTGGTTACTTGAAACTTTAAACTGCTCATTCGTGCATTTAACATTTGGAATAGAGAAATTAAGCCGAGGATTATGGAGAGGGTTTTTGCTTGTCTGGCACTGGAAATCTGGGATTTCAGCGCTATTTATTTCTGAAAGTAGCACGCCTGGGAACAATGATTATGTGCATTAGAGTTAGGGGTTAGAGGAAGTTCTTTGAGTTTCGTTGTAGGAGTTTTAATGTTTTAGTAGATACGATTGCTGCTGCCATAGGCCATATTTAATGGTGCACGTCTCCGGTGCAATTCTTTAGCTATTCAATTTTATCATGTTGAATAACATTTGTCTTTCTCTAGGTGACTATCTCCAAGGATGACATCGTTATTCTTGACTTTGCTGGTTGGAAGACATAGATGAAAGGTGTGAATATATCTTGACATCCTAATTTGATTAACCATATCCCTCCTGTCCTAATTGCTATGGTTAACTTCAGCACTACTTGTTTAAACTAAATTGGGGCCACTGCCATTAATAAGGATTTGACATTACACTTATATTTAGTATGCCATGAGGACAGGTGAAATTATCACATGTAGAAATTATCTAATAACGTTAGGGATTATGGAGAGGGTTCATTGTATCTGTAGACAATAAATTTGCGTCGAGAAAATAAAATTAAGACCGAAAAATATTGCAACAATCGTAGTATTTTATTTTGAATATTTGAGTGTTACAATCTCTATAAATCCTCTGATTCTTCTTTCCAATAGTGAATAAATTCAAGGGCCTTTGAGCTTGATCTTGAATCTATATTTGTTTCCACGAACGATGATCTTGTTCTTGAGCTTGAGCTTGATCGCTTGAACTTGACCTTGATTTGTTCTTCGTTCTTGAGCTTGAACTTGATTTGTTCTTCGTTCTTGAGCTTGAACTTGATTTCTTGAACTTGAACTTGATTGCTTGAAGCTTGAAACTTGTAGAGAAATTTGCGGTGTTTGATCCACGAGCTCTCTCTTGCTTCTTGTTATAACTTCTGGTCCCTTTTCTGAGTTATGAAGACCCCTATTTATAGTTGTGGAAGGGAAGAGTTGTGATAAGAACAAACTCTTTCCAACCAATCAATTGAACTGTGACATGGCCGCATTTGATTGGCCAGAACATGTCACTTGCACACATGGCGCGATTTTATTGGCCTTTTAGTGTGACTGGGCATGCCTTGTCATTTTGACATGTGGCATGATCCTATTGGCTCTTCCGTTTGACTTGGCGCGCCACGTCATTTGACACGTGGCACCAAACTGGGCCTCTAGGAAGATGTCATCTTGGGCTTAATGAAGTGAGCTCATCACTTTACCCCAATTTAAATGGGCTAGCCCAATGGATTAAGACTTATTTATTTAACCCATATATATTGGACTTAAATAATTCATTCAATTATATTAGCCCATAATATTTATTTGAACTAATATATCTTGAATTTAAAATATAGTTCAAATAACTTTATGGATTTAAATCCAATGAAATTTAAATGCTTACAAATGCCCCACTTCAAGACTAATTGAGGTGTAAGCTGGCGAACCCCAAAAGTTAGGCTTGAAGTTACCGCAAAATTTATAACATCTCTTTATTTATTTATTTTTTTCCGGAGATCTAGCTTTAATTTTCCAAATTTGCTAAGTAGATTTGAGGTTACGAAGCATTTGTCTTCAACTAAACAATTCTAGTTGTATAAAGAGATACAAATTCCAAGTGTGCCACATAGGTATTAAACTTTTGGTACTTGGACTTGCAATTTCCTTTAACTAGAAAATATTGCCTTCACTTGTAATGATTAACAAGAGTTTAAATTTTGCAATCCTATTGCCTCCACGCGATCTTCTTATGTAGACATCATTGTAGTTGACAATTCCTATTTTACTTTGTGTTTGATTACTATTGTGATTTTTCAACAGTTTTATCGGCTTGGGATTCCAAAGAATTGTGCCACCGCCAATACTAATCAAATCCAACCAGAAGACATATTGTGTCAACTATCCCACATCGAAAATCTGTTCTCAACAGCCGTCTTAAAGAATCTATATAAAGAAGAAAGTTCTTCAATTAATTATCTTTCTTGTACTTGTATTTTTTTTTTTTGCTGCCTTTTTTTTTTATGTTGTTGTAGGCAATGGGAATATCTTCGTCAACAAGGTTAGACGCATATAGAAGGAAAATTTTGCGGCAACAAATAGAAGTACAGATCTTCAACATTTTATGGAAGGACAAATTCATGACGGTATATAGATGATCAAGTCCACAACAACATATAAGAAGATAGATCCCTCGCAACATATAGAAGGACAAATATATCTCAATATATAGACGACAAATCCACATCACCATATAGATGGACAAATGCACCTCAATATATAGACGGACAAATCCACAACAATATAGACGGACAAATTCAACTCAACATATAGACGGACACATCCACCTCAACATATAGACGGACAAATCCGCATCAACATATAGATGGACACATCCGCATCAACATATAGACGGACACATCAACATTAACATATAGACAGACACATCAACATCGACATATAGACGGACCATCCGCATCAATATATAGACGGACAAATCTGCATCAACATATGGATGGATACATCCGCATCAACATATAGATGGACAAACCACATCACCATATAGACGGACACACCAATAACAACATATAGATGGACACATCCACATCAACATATAGACGGACAAATCCGCATCAACATATAGATGGACACATCCACATCAACATATAGACGGACAAATCCACATCAACATATAGACGGACAAATCCGCATCAACATATAGATGGACACATCCACATCAACATATAGACGGACAAATCCACATCAACATATAGACAGACAAATCCACATCATCATAAAGACGGACAAATCCGTGAAGAGACCAACTTAAGGTGCAAAGGGACCTAAACATCCACCTTAAAATTGGAAAATTAGAAAGCCTCGACTTACATACTTGGTGGATTTGTAGACTTGAAGACCGACAAACTTAATGATTTGACGGATTTGAAGATTTGGCGGACTTTGATGCGTCAACTTGAAGAGCGGTGGACTTTAAACTTCAACCTGAAGAGTTAACAGTCTTGAAGACTTCCACTTAAAGACTTGGAGGGCTTAAACAACTCAACTTGAATTCTGGTGAACTTAAGGACTTCAACTTGAAGACCGATGGACTTGGAGGGCTTGAATACTTCAACTTAAAGACTGGCGGATTTGCAGACTTCAATGTGAAGACCAAAAATTTGAAGATTTTGGTGAACCTGAAGGCATAACGAATCTCCAGGCTTCATTGCAAATACTTGGTAGCCTCCTAAAAGACTATAATCATCCCATCAAACTGAAGACCGACAAACTTAACGATTTGATGATTTGAAGATTTGGCGCACTTTGATGCGTCAACTTGAAGAGCGAACATACTTGAATATTCAACTTGGAGACTTCGATGGCTTAAATATTTCAGCTTCTCTTTTGCTTTGCATTGTTCGACTTGGAGGCTTGGTCGCATATATTTTCAAGCTTTACGTGCTTGTAACAAATGATTCATGTCTTGTCGTGGGAGAGTCCAAATAATGAACCATTTTGATGACTCAATATCTAAAATATATCAAATACTCAGAATCAAAAACCTTCAGAAATCGTGCCGGATAATACTTTGAGACCAACTTTAGATTTCACCATGTTGAAAATTTCAGATTTGCGCAGTCTTACCAAAAAATTCATATCTCGGTGAAGAAATATCGAAATTATAAACCGTTTGATTTAAAGAAAACTAGACTTCAAGATCTAGAAACATATCCAAAAGTCTCAATCAAACAACTTCAGAATCGTCCCAGATATATTTTGAAATCAACTTTATATTGCACCACGCTATCAATTCCAGATTTGTGCAGTCTCACAAAAATTATATCTCGGTGTAGAATATCAAAATTGCAAACCGTTTGATTTCAAGAAAACTAGACTTCAAGATCCAGACATATCCAAAATCTCAATCAAATAATCCAGAATCGTCCAGATAATATTTTGAAATCAACTTTAGGTTTCACCACGTTGAAAATTTCAGATTTGCGCTACTTCGCAAAGTTTTCGTATCTTGAAGTAGGAACGTCGAAATCATGAAACCGTTTGATCCACTGGTAAACTTAACTTCTAAATATATTAACATATCCTAAATTCAAGATTTAATGCCTTACGGATACATTCAGATAATATTTCGAAGTCAATACTAAATTCTGATACACCGACAATTTCAGATTTGCGCGACTTCACCAAATATTTTGTATCTTGATATGGAAGCCTCGAGATCGGAAGACGTCTTAATTTCCATAAATCAAAATTTAAGAGCCATATTCTCACAAATATCTTGGGGTTCAAATCTCACTGAATTTGAAACGTTGCGCCAAGCAATCATTTCCTTATACTTGTGTTTCCTTTTGACGCCTCGCTTCTCTTCCCCCCCTTTTTTTTAGGCAGAGGGCGGACTTGGAGACCAACAAACTTGAAGGTTTGGCGAACCCGAAGCCATAGAGAATCCCTGGACTTCAATGCAAATACTTGACATCCTTCTAAAATCGGCCCATTGAAGATATCAATTTACCAAGGAGGGTTGCCCCCTTTAAATCAAATGAGGTCAGAGTTCAGTAGGAGGATGGCATTTAAGCTTGATCTCACATTCCTTCATACTTCATTCGAACAACAATTGGGGCAATATGTATCTTTTGAACTTATGCGACTGAACTTAGAATGAAACTCTAAGCTGCCTACGTACCTCGGTGAAGAGGATCAAGTCATACCGTAGTTCAAACTGGGTAGATTTTTTTTTTTGGGGCCGTACACAGTTCATACTCTTGCAGGCCAGGAGTGTAGCAACATGCAGTTTAGGCTCGTGCGTCAAGGAGCGTTGCAATTTCAAGGATAATACTTCTTTAAGAATTTGCCATTGATGGGGCCGATTCTCATGCCATCTGCATCAACCAGCTTGTAAGCCCCACTTGAGTAAGCTTCTTGTACGACATATGGCCCATCCCATTTTGAAGTGAACTTCCCTACAGGTTTATGGGAAGTAATTATGGGTCTACGTACGGCAAGGACTTGATCTCCTGCTTGAAAGGATCTCGGGCGAACTCTTTTATTGAAGGCGCGAGATAATCAAGCTTGATAACATTCAAGACTCTGTTGAGCTTCCAATCTCTTTTCATCAAGAGCTTCCAACTCTGTTAATTGAAGTCGAGCATTTTCTTCATCAGTGATCCCTTCTTGAATATCCAGTCGTAATGAAGGTATTTGACGCTCAAGTGGCAAGACGACTTCGACTTTATAAACGAGTGAATAAGGAGTCGCCTGTGTTGGCGTGCGGTGAGTCATCCTATATGCCCATAGAACTTCTTCCATACGGTCATTCCAATCTCGTTTGGATTTGGAGACGACTTTCTTTAACAAGTTGCATAGAGTCTTGTTGAATGCCTCAGCTAGACCATTGGCGGCAGCATTGTACATCGAAGAGTTACGTTGCTTGAAGCCAAAGAGATCACAAATCTTGTTCATCAACCTATTATCGAATGGCTTTCCATTATCCGTTATTATGTAACGAGGAATGCCAAAGCGATAAATAATGTTTACTCGGATGAAACTTGCAACATTTTCCTTCTTTACTTCCTTAAGAGCAACAGCTTCAGCCCATTTTGAGAAGTAGTCAGTTGCAGCCAAGATGTATAGGTGCCCACCAGAGGACTTTGGCAGCGGTCCAACAACATCCAATCCCCAAGCGTCAAATGGCCAGGATGCAACAGTCGGGTGCAACACTTCAGGAGGTTGATGAATAAAATTCGCATGGAATTGACAAGCCTTGCATCTTCAGGCGTTGTCCAAGCAATCTTTTACCATCGTTGGCCAATAATATCCCATCCTTTTTATATGGAAGTGGAGCTTTGGTCCAGACTGGTGTGACCCACATACCCCAGAATGTGCCTCTTGCAGAGCTTGGAGAGCTTCTTCTTCTCCTAGGCATCACAAGAGTACTCCCTTGAACGACCTTCTGTATAGAGTATCCTTGTAGTAAAGGAAGCGAGGTGCACGACGACGGATTTCAGTCCTTCTCCTCGGATTTTCTGGAAGTATCCCATAGCATAAGTAGTCGATCATGGGTTGTTGCCATTCTTCTTTCTCAACTTCAGAAACAGCAACAAGATGCTTGAGTTTGTTTTCTTCACCTTCAGCCTCATTTGGCGGCGGTACTACCCATTTTTGGCAGACGGTAACTTGCGCTTGGTCAGGCAGGGCTAATGATGAAGCTAGAGCAGCTAAAGCATCAGCCTTCTTATTTTCTTTCCTTGGCACATGCTGAATAGTCACATCACCGAGCCACCCCATCAACTTTTTAGCATAATCATGATATGGGCGTAGTTC
>NW_017670491.1:141362-157913 GCF_001879085.1 Nicotiana attenuata
GGTTCCCCCTTTCGTTGACGAGTATTTGTAAGTTCTATCATACTCACAGTACGTCCCATACTATAAAAGCGATTGAGGAACTCTTGCTCTAGTTGATCCCAGCTATCGATAGATCCAGCCTCGAGGTCCGTATACCAGTCAAAAGCATTTCCTTTTAGCGAGCGGACAAACTGCTTGATAAGGTAATCTCCATAAGTCCCAGCATTGTTGCACGTCTCCACGAAGTGCGCAACATGTTGCTTTGGGTTACCTTTACCATCAAACTGTTGAAACTTCGGAGGTTGATAGCCAGCAGGCATCTTCAACATATCGACCCTTGCAGTGTACGGATTTGCATATGTAAGGGAGGATTTGGCAGCAACTTCATATTTGTTCTTAATGGTTCCTTCGATGAACTCCTTCAGTTGATCGATTGAAATCATCCCTTCAGATGAGACAGGGATAGCCTTAGTGGACGCTGCTTGTCTTGGAGGAGAGTCACTCTCTAGAACTTCTGGTATCTTGCCGGGTGCATGGGTGGATTCTTCTTCCATCAAGATTCCCACCCTGTATGTTAGCTTATCGATTCTAGCCTCTTGATTTTGCATGCATTTGGTCAAGCCAGCGATTGCTTCCGTCAAGTTTGCCAACTGCTCCTCCATGGATGAAGTATTTGTCACCATAGGTTGCATGATTGTCGTGGACGACGGAGAGTAGCATGGATTTTCACACAAATTGATCCTTAATCGGCTCACGCTATGTGGTGTAAGTGGGGAGGATCCATCACTTGAAGCATCATCATCTTCCCTCATAGCAGAGTGCTTGGATCCGGAGAGGTCAAGCAGAGCAAGAGTTTTCTTGATCTTTTCAGCAACATCGCTTCCTCCTACAGATGCGTTTGTGGAAGATCTTGCTCCTTTTGAGGATGAAGATCCGAAAACAGGGGTTGACGCGGACGGCACTTGGGGTGCTTGTTGTCCTAAAGAGCTTGCTTTGCTCCTCGTAACTGGTCCGAAGCTTCCAAAGGTAACATCGAGGATGCTTTCCACATCAGCATAGAACCTGGAGTTAGCAGCCTTGGTGGAAGTTGAACCGGAGTTGATTTTCTTTGAAGCCATTTCAATGTTCTTGGACTTAATTTGGTGATTGAAAAGTTGAGATGAGAGGAAGAGATTGTCCCACTGGGCGTGCCAGAATTTGTAGACAATAAAATCGCGTCGAGAAAATAAAATCAAGACCGAAAATATATCAACAATCGTAGTATTTTATTTTCGAATATTTTGAGTGTACAATCTCTATGAATCCTCTGATTCTTCTTTTCAACAGTAAATAAATTCAAGGGCTTTTGATCTTGATCTTGAATATGTACTTGTCGCCACGAACGATGATCTTGTTCTTGAGCTTTAGCTTGATTGCTTGAACTTGACCTTGATTTGTTCTTCGTTCTTGAGCTTGAACTTGATTTGTTCTTCGTTCTTGAGCTTGAACTTGATTGCTCGAAGCTTGAAACTTGTAGAGAAATTTGCGGCGTTTGATCCACGAGCTCTCTCTTGCTTCTTGTTATAACTTCTGGTGTCCTTTCTGAGTTATGAAGACCCCTATTTATAGTTGTGGAAGGGAGGAGTTGTGATAAGAACAAACTCTTTCCGACCAATCAAATTGAAGTGTGACATGGCCGCATTTGATTGGCCAGAACATGTCACTTGCACACGTGGCGCGATTTCATTGGCCTTTTAGTGTGACTTGGCATGCCTTGTCATTTTGACACGTGGCATGATCCCATTGGCTATTCCGTTTGACTTGGCGCGCCACGTCATTTGACACATGGCACCAAATTGGGCCTCTAGGAAGATGACATCTTGGGCCTAATGAATTGGGCTCATCACTTTAGCCCAATTAAATGGGCTAGCCCAATGAATTAAGACTTATTTATTTAATCCATATATATTGGACTTATATAATTAATTCAATTATATTAGCCTGTAGTATTTATTGGACCAATATATCTTGAGTTTAAAATATAGTCCAAATTCTTTTATGGATTTAAAATTTATATGCCTACAGACGTGTATATATAATATAAGAGTGCATCTTAGTCCTTATCAGGGTTAAAGCCCGACTACGGATCCAGTCGAACCTAGTAGCTTTTGCTCAAATAAAATAGTTATGTTAAAAATTCATTACATATGTATAAATATTAAATTTGAACCCAATTTTTAATGTTTGAAATTATTATTTTAGAATTACAAACCATAAAATTGAAATTCTGGCTCCATCTTTGCAGCCAATTATCATCTGTGTTAACTAAGTACATCTGCAATTTGATAACCTAATGCAGACAACTTTCTCTATACATGCAGCTCCAAGATCAGTTTCTAATTTCTGAACAAACAAATTAAATTTTTGTTCATTTGTAAGAGTGGATTCTCTCTTCTCTTCACAAAAGGTACGTACGTGGAGGCAAATTAAGAGAAGAATTATATAAAAACATCACAGCATGCAAAACAGACACCATATATGTCCAGCTGCTAAAACTTATACATATTTCTTCAGCCACGTACTTAACATGCAACCTCTTTAATCCACTATAAAATGGCTGCTTCAATAGAACACTATCACCATCGCATCTTCATTAAGAAAATATTAAAATCATCTGAGTTTTCAAAATGGCTAGAGTAATGATCCTTGGAGCCATTTCTTTAGCCATACTTTTCATGGCAATCACTGTTTCTAGCTCCCGTAGCATCACCATCACTGTTTCTGAAGAGGTTGAGAACCAGCAGTCCCGTCGCTGCCAGCAACAAATTCAACAGGTGTCTGTTAGTTTATACTATTACTTTTCTATTCTGTTTTATGTCACAATTTATTTTAAAAATGACCTTTTAGTAATATTTAATTTGACTTTAATGTTTTTCTTTTATTTTTAATAATATTATATTATAGCTATAAAAATACAATGACATGTTTAAATCATAAATTTTAATTTTTTTTATATATTTCTTAAAACTCTATTTTCAATCAAATGTCTTTTACTACATTATAGAAATGGAGGAATTAAAAATAAAATTATGTACATCTAGTGGGTTTGTTTTCCATGGGAAGGCAAAAAATTGCTTTTGAAACTTGAATCTACATATGGTAAGATATAAGTCCAAGAAACCACCAGCCAAATTCCTAAATCAATGCAGGACTCGAACTCACTTTAACACCCCTTGCACGTCCAGACGCTCAACTGGAGCGTGGACAATATAACACAGGTTTCAAATAAGACATGGTTGTTCCCAAACAGGAACAGACATGGCTCTGATACCAAATAAGATATGGCACATGAGCGTAACTCAATCCCAAAAACTTCCTCAGGAGGGAAGGATTGTCCAAGTCCATATAAAGAAACCAGCCCAATCCCCAACCAATTTAAGCAACATGTCTCTTCATGCAATAAGATAATTATTCAGAATAGCCGATGTTAGACTAGTATCTTTTTCAACTCTATAAATTCAGGCTTTTCTAAGAAATGGCCAATTAAGTGAAGATTTCAGGATTAGAGTAATTTTATCGTGCGTTCTTAAGGGACATCTCTGTTTTTACAAACAGTACACTGGCAATCTCTCTTATTCTCAAGCCTCGAATCGTCTTTCTTAATTACTTTCTCTTATTTTACGTACGACAGGCACAGCAGCTACGTTCTTGCCAGCAGTATCTGAGGCAGAGAAGCCAATCTTCTGAGGAAGAAGAGGCAGACCAAAGCCGCGGCGACATACAACGTTGCTGTCAGCAGCTGCAACAGATCCAAGATCCACAATGCCGTTGCGAGGGACTAAGGCAAGTGGTGCAACAGGAGCAACAGAGAGGAGAATTGCAGGGAAGAGAAAGGCAAGAAATGCTTCAGACAGCTCAGAATCTCCCTGGTTTATGCCGCGTTAGCCCTCAGCGATGTGAAATCCAAACCCGCAGCTGGTTTTAAGTAGAGGGTAATGTCTATGGCATATTGCAAATATGCAATAGCCTTAGCTTGCTTGTAATAAAGGAGCAAGTTTGTTGTAAACTTGTAGTAATAAAATAATCGCACCTTTTGGTGTGTGTTTTGCATGCATTACAGAGTGTGTGTCTGTGTTTTCCTTATCAATTACGTAGAATGTTTCTGGTTTTTTCTATGCTGACGTGATTTTACTTTTTTTAAGCAAAAATCTATCTTCCTGAAGGAAGATCATATTGTATTTGTTGCTCACTTCGGTTACAATCCCATGATAACTGATTCCGGGATTAGTTATACATATTATTTTTTCCCAACCAAATATGGGATAAATTTATCTCAAATTTAATCCCGGGATTAATTATTCCTTATCCCCGTACCAATTATATCCCTTATCCCTAAATCTTAAAGCTAACTTAAAATCAACATTTTTCCCATTAAATCCACTAAATTAAGTGGCACTAAAAACATAAAAGTACATATATCAATTTACAAGGGCGGAGCTAGCATATGATTTGTTGCGAACCCAGTAACTTAGGTTTGAATTTTGTATTTGTCTTAAAAGATTTATTGAATGCGTATAAATTATTAATTTAGAACCGGGTAACATAAACGAACTACAATCTCGAACTCACAAGCTTCAAATCCTGACTCCGCCTCTGTCATTTTGTCTAATTTACTTCTTATATTTTGCTTGTCCAAATAGTTACTCTGTGTGTGGGTTTGTGTTATATAACTCTTATTATCATCATTGCGATTAACCCAGGCGACAAATACTTAAATATCTCTAAGTGCATTTGACAGTAAATTGACCTATGAGGATTGCCTAAACAGTATAAATATTTTTACTCTAGTAGATGAAATATGAAGGGGAAAAAGGGTATCTTTATTTGATTTAAAAAGGAGTTAAGATTTGATCTAAAAAGATTATTTTCTTAATTTTAAAATTGTAAAGGGACATGATGCACGAATAGCACTAAGATCAGTAGATTTCTTCATTTCATTGCCATTCATAGAAATTTGTCATTTGCTTAAACAATATAATAACAAGGTAAAAAAATTTGCTGTCTTACATAAAGAATGGAGATCCACTGCAAATAGTAAACAGATTTGCAATATATTATAATATATCCACACAACAAAACCAGCAGTCACTATACATGTAAAAGTAACATATAAACAATATGTTTTAATTAGTCTAAGATGAATAAAGACAGAAATGATGAGAAATATCATAGCCGCAGAACAGAAGGGAAAATCTCTTAGTTATCACAGCTCCAACGTGATGTACGCAAGCAGCTCAAGTAACGGCACCAATTGCAATGCTCGTTTGCCTTTACACCTCTAAATAGCATCACTAATCCCACTGTGAATCTGTAGAATTTGGAACGAAAAAAGAAAAACAAAAAACAATTAGGTGGATGATCAGACAAGCATGCGGCGGATTTGGACACATCACTACTTCTGGCCTATGTTGCTCGGATCCTCTAAAAATGTTGTCGTATCCGCGTCTGATCCTCCAAGAATGAATAACTTCTGGATGGTTATACGCACACCCGGCGGTATTTTGGAGGATCCGAACGGCATAGCTTTTGACTCAGAATATATACATATGTATATGAGGTCCACACGTTGACGATGTAAAAAATTATTTAGACTATTAGGTGTCACTTAAACGGCATTACAAGTAACACTCTATAATAAGTTTTGAATGATAACATGGAATAAACAATGAATAACCTGTATAACCGCTTAAACTACAATAATAATGCAGACCCAAAAGGAACGAAATGGAGATAGAAGATTTATATAGATTGACCCCAACTAGTTGATGTAGAGTTGCAATGGAGTAGTGGGTGACATGTTCTAGCACTCAGTGACTTAGAATTCTAAATCCGTCTCTGTACGCGGACCACCATAGTTAGTATACTCAACATCTGATCCTGATCAATGAATAATATATTCTGAGCTAAAACCTTTTACCAACCTTTCTAACCTTTTTAAAGAGTGAAAGATTTAATAGGAAAACAGCTAGATTATTAGTTTAGATGGTACTATAAAGCAAATGCAGTATCGACCCTAGCAGTGATAGAGAGCTTACCCAACAATCAACAAAATCGAGGCAATCAGCAGGAGAACATATTGGTAAACTTTGAACTTGGACTTGAGGCGAGCTTCAGCTGGAAGATGTTGCCTTTCGATCCAACCAAACTGAGGTCGTAGTAGCAGAACAAAGCCAAGAAGAAAACCACTCATGAAACCTCCAATATGGGCATAGTTGTCAACGTGTGGAAGAAGACCAACAGCTAAGTTAATCGCGATAATGATAATCAGAGTGAAAAGAGCTGCAGCCTGTAGAAGTGAGGATGATTAGTAGAGGAATTAGGTATTTAGAATTTGTTATAAATGAATCAAACAACCTCCTCAACTGGAGTAAGAACACAAGAGGTGCTTAAAGAACCAATATGAATAGCTTGGTTTTGCAATCACGGCTACAAACTTATATGTTATGATTAGAAAAAGATCAAACTTCAAGTGGAAGAAGAAAGCAAATAAAAAAAATGGATAAGGCAGCTCTTGAGATCTCCCCATGCCCCCATGCCCCCAAAAAGAAAAAGATAAAAGAAAAGAACAACGGAATAGTAGAGTTATACCTTATTGGTATATATAGTCCAGTTAGTAAGCAGCTCTGATAACATAGCTCCAAGAAGTCCAAATAGAGCACCAGAAGCTCCAACAGAGATGCTGCGTTGAATGAAAAGGCAAGAAAGAACGCTCCCACCAATTCCGGACAAAAGGTAGATAATCCCTACACGGACTGCATGTAACAGTAGATAATGGTGAGATATAGACAAGAAGCGGTATAGTAGGATATTGGTTAAATTCTAAGATAAGAAAAAAGGACAGGATTTCTTCCTGAAAGAAGCAACAGAAAAATATTTGTAAAGAGCATGCAATTAGTAGAACATGTAACTTTAGAAAATGGCAACGGACCCCTAGATGTTAGATAACCGAGCACAATGTCAGGGGGAAATAACCAGACAGACGGACAAAAATCCGAGTTTGTGATAGATAACACTAATGAGTATAACCAATTTCTCCATCTCCATTGCCACAATTGTAGTAATCAAAATGATAATGAGAACCATACCAAATCCAAACTGCTGCTCAAGGCGAATCCCAATGAAAACCAGACTCAACATGTTGGCAAGCAAATGAACAACACCGGCATGTAACCAGATACAAGTGATAAGTCTCCAGCCTTCATGCTCGTTCACTACTTTATTCCATTCTAGAGCTCCCAGTTTCTGTAGTCTGCACAATTACAGTGAACAATCAGTATGTAACAGTTCCTTCATCTGACTTCCATTTTTTCCTTATTATTTTTTCAAACAAGAGTGACATCAGAACTTGCAACATCACATAGGAACATTCACTCCTTTAATTCCAGAAGATTTAACACTGAATGAAACAAGGAACAAAGATTTCAATAATAAATCGCAACCACCATAAAAGGTATCTTGTTATCTGTAATACACAGAAAAAGGTTATCCAATTAGTCTCTCAGTGAAGACAACATTCTTAACATGGAACTACGGCTGTCAAATTTGGCCCCAGCCCAAATGACCCGCCCAAGGTTGGGCTGGTCATTGACCCGCCTATTTATTGACCGTAGTCTATATTTACCCAACCCATCTCAATCCAAACTAATTTTAAGCCCAAATTTATCCATGAATAACTTTAGCAAATATCTTAGAAATAATTTTTTCTTGTTTGATATGTTATATATGACCATAATAAAAGAAAAAAAGTCTTATAAAGGCCTAAAAATGCCACTCAACTTTCAGAAATGGTCTATCCATGCCATCCGTTAAAAAAATGCTCATTTCATGCCACTGTCATTACACATTTGGCCCATCCATGCCATTATTGACTAACGGCTCAATTTTTATTTTTTTTTAATATTTATAACACCCACATTTCCACGTGTCCTGTTGTTATTGGTCCGAATTAACCCATGCCCCACTTAATTTTAACCTTGGTTAGGTCCACCTACCCAAACCCAACCCGGTTAAAACATACCCAAATCAATAACCCAACCCAAACTCTTCACCAAATCCCCTTCTCTCCGGTCGTCTTCCCCAAGATGTAAAAGGTGCTGGCAAAGAAGTAATTCGGAGAAGAAAGAAAAGAAGTTTCCGCCGCCATTATCGTCCTTAAACCAAGATGGAAAGCCAAATTTCTTTTCTTCATGCGTGCGGTGAGAAAAGATGGAAGGTTAGAGTTGACAGAGGTGAAAATTGGTCGGCCCGAAACTCTCCTTGCTTCTGGCCAAGATGGACGACTGAAATTACATCTCATTCGTGATGAAGAAGAAGAAACAGAAGAGGAAAACGAAGATTTTCCCCTGGACAATGCAAAAGAGATGATTGAAACAATTCAAGAAAATGATGAAGAAATACTTGAAGAAAAAGAAGAAAAAGAAGAAGAAGACAAGGTTGTAGAGTGGAAGTTTCCGGCGACAAGCGGTGGCAGTGGAGATGGTGTTCGGAGAAATTCCCATGTCTAATTTCTGGAACTGGAAAGGGGGGATTTGGAATGGGTTGGGTTGGGTTTGGTTGGGGTTGGGTTGATTAATGGGGTAATAAGTTAACCGGGGTTGGGTTTGGGTTAATCGACATAACCCAGGTTAAAATAATGTGGGGCATGGGTTAATTCGGACGAATGAGGACATTACACGTGGAAATTCTGGCGTTTAAAAAAATTTAAAAAAAAGAATTTTGTGCCGTTAGTTCATTAATGGCATAGGTGAGCCATATGTGTAACGGCAGTGGCATGGAATGAGCATTTTTTTAACGGATGGCATGGATAGACCATTTCTGAAAGTTGAGTGGCATTTTTAGGCCTTTTCTGTAGTAATTATACAATTCATAAGAAAACAGCACATATTAAGTAAAGCTTGATAAGAATTGGGCGAATTAGGCTATGACCCAAATTATAGCCCATCTTGACCCAACCATCTTAGCCCATGTAACTTTTGGGTAGGTCATTTGACCCGCCCAATTATTGATTCAACCCGTTTTGACCCGCCCAAAATCGGCCCAACCCACCCATTAGACACCCCTATTTTTATCCATCTAACAATTGGTTTGCTGTCCAATATGCACTCCCCTCCTAGGGAAATGAACAACAAGGAAGAGGGAGAGGGAGAGAGAAAAAATGATTCACAGTTTAGTAGCAAATGAACAAACTTTGGAATCTTCCGATTTAGTCTGATGGTAGGAAGAACTATCCCTTGCTCAAATTAACCTCAAATTTTGAAGTGGTGATTCTAAATCTGGAAAAACGGAAAACAGCCTCCCGAATCTATTTACCAACCTGAGAGTTCACTAATATATATCACAATTAACCTTTATTTTCCTCTTTCTTTATAACAAATTTATGTTGATGTCTCATTTATGTACAAAAAGTTACAGAAAACACAGCACTTAGTCCACATTTGTGTGGTACTATCATAGTCATTGCCATCAACGGAATTGAGCTTTTGACAATGTCCATTACCTCCCGCAAATAGATCTTCATGTAAGGTTGGTTTCATTAAGTCGAAAAAGTCCAACAAATACAGTAATAATAGAGATACTGTGTTTTCCGTGACCAAAACAAACTTCAAGAGGTACAGCTAATATATGCAGCTTTGACATAATACAACAGGCAAGAGCATTAAGGGGGTTACAGCCAATCATAACATCGTAGATCCAGCAACAAGGTCATTTCACATTACGACGAAACAATCTTAGAATAATGCTAGAAGGCTACTAATAGAGTCAGCTGGGAGCTATAGGTAGCAAATTTCGGATGTCAAAAAGCATACTTCAGGAGAGTTTTAGACATCAGCAGAATTAATAGACCTAAACTGGCAATTGCTGTCTCAAATTTTCTTGGCCTCTTAACACACAATAGAAGAAAAGGCTCATAAACTCACAGGAAAAAATTGTTAGTTAGATAAAAAAATACACTACAAAGAAACCGAATCCCGAATCAGGCACAAATTAACCAAGAAAGTTAATGCTTTTACAGCCAAAAGTTTCCTTTTTGGAATTAATGCAATCTACTTAAAAACTGGAAGAAAAAAAAAAGCCAAAAACTTTTTCTAAAAGCCTGAACAATTTTACCCAAATAAATATATTTAAAGCAAACCCCTTTAACTACAGTCTTTCAAGAACCAAAGTTTAACAGAAATCAAGAATGCTAATACTACATCAAATTGGGAAGAACCTTCAAACTAGTCTAAGGGCAGTCCGGTGCACTAAACTCCCGTTATGTGCGCGATCCGGGAAAGGGCCGGACCACAAAGGTCTATCGTACGCAACCCTACTCTTGCAAAAAATGCAAGAGGCTCTTTCTACGGCTCGAACCGGGTCACAGGACACCAACTTTACAGGTTACCCAAGGCTCCCCTTCGAACCTTCAAACTAGTCTATAAATCAAAATTTTACACAACAAAATTAGCTCAATTAAAAATAGGGGGAAAGAGAAAAGGAAAATTACGTGGTAGAAGAGGGTCCAAAAAGAGGATTTTCCTGAAGGGGTTGAAAAGAAAGCCTCTCAAGGAATCTTGCAACACATTTTCTGCCTCTGCTGTTAAAACTGTCACTAATATTACTTGGACAATTGTTAACAAACATGATTAAAATAAACATGGCTACATTTGCAACCACAATCATTGGAACCAACCAAGATGTCCACTGTGATTCAGAATTCTCCATATAATAAGCTGATGTTGGTGGAGGATATAATGTCCCATTTCTTGATTTTGTTCCTCCTCCCCTCTCTAGATCTCTGTTACTCATCATTCTTGATTTCTTTCTTTGTTTTCCTCACTGTGTTGAACCAAAACTGAACAGATTCAAGAATTTATTGGATGTGTATATGTAATTGGTGTGTGTGTGTAAGGGAAGAAGTAGCTTGGAAGCAGAGATGAAGAAGCCTTAAAAACTGAATTTCAAGAATTGGGGAAGAATATAAGTAAAAAAAGGGAGGATTTTTAACTGCTGAGAAGTATCTTTCAGACAGGAAGACGCGGTGAGCACATTTTTTTTTAGTATTTGTTTGCTTTGCTTCTCTGTGTTATTTAAGTTTGGTAGGACATAGGAAATGTGGATATACCCCAAAAAGGTTAATACATTTATGTTATATATTCCACTTCTTTTTCCTTTATAGATGACCACCAAATACGTTACGATATGAATTTATTCATCCTTAATAAGAAGTTTTTAATTATTTTTTTAGAAGTCCTGGATTCAAGTCATGAGAATTAAGAAACTCTTTAAGGACGCTTCTCTTAGATGAGTTATAGCCAGGAGCGTCAAACGGGTGGGTCGGGTCAAATATGGTTCGGTTTGAAAAAGGGTTAATCGGCGGATAAACCATATTATCCATGACTTGTTGCATATAATTACTTTTGGGAGAATTTCTAGTGTCCCTAACTTGAGGAACCCCCAATTTGAGGCTTTACAAATATAAAAGTTAGACCCATTGGTTATCCATTTTCTATATGGATAATATGTTTCTTATCCATATTTGATCTGTTTTTAAATAGTTCATTATCAAATCCATTTTTTAGTAGATAATATGGGTGATTAACTGTTTTCTTTTAACCATTTTGCCACCGCTAGTCATAGCTACTCGAATTTGAATTAATTGGGTCATTTCAGATACCATATTGATTAAAAGTAGTAATCTAAATAGTCGTCCGTTCAATAGGTGACTGATGTATATAAAATTCATGTGTAATATATGTATAATCGTATAGAATTTATGTATATTGGCTAGAAAATAAACAATCAATTGGACGGCTATTTGTGTAAAATCCTAAAACAAATAAAAGAGGTAGTTTTAAGTGTGAATGCAGATACTTATTTGTTTTTATTTATTTATGAAACATTTAGGAAAAACATTTAATTTTTATAGTTTACCTTTTTAAAAGATTAAATTAGGTCACCATACAACATTTCGTCATCCAATATTTTGTTTCAAATTTT
Source organism: Nicotiana attenuata (assembly GCF_001879085.1). NCBI lineage: Eukaryota > Viridiplantae > Streptophyta > Magnoliopsida > Solanales > Solanaceae > Nicotiana > Nicotiana attenuata. The sequence goes on from NW_017670491.1 coordinate 153,357, forward strand.
ATGAATTGAATCCTCATAATCCCCTTTTTTGGTGAAATTTTACGAATTGAATAATGAAAAGATGGTTATAGAAGAAGATAAAAGAACGAATGAGTGATTAGAATAAAAACAAAGCGATTTTATAACAGACTGCTCTTTATTTGCTGAAAAAAACACGACATGATAATGAATCTTATGATTCTATTGATATTGATATTATTTTTTTCGTTCACTACAAGTTATGGTAAATAACTAATTCTTGAGCATGTTTTAATAAATTGTACTTTTATTAGGCATCGTACGTCCTATTATTAATAATTTTATAAAATTGTCAAATCTAAGAGTTAGGACTCCCTTTACCATATCAAGCGAGACATTAAAAAAATCAAGTTAATTAAAAGATAAAAAAAGGTTATTAACTTAGAAATTTGACAAAGAAAGTTACTATTGTTTGCAGTACAAAATTCAATCTGCACTTGGTTTTCCAATTTTCACATTTCAAAAATAGTGTTATTCTGTAATTAATGGAAATCCCATTCTCTTATCTCTTCTTGACATTTTACTTTATGTCAAGACCCCAATCCCGGTCGTGATGGCGCCCAACACTAATGCTAGGCAAGCCCGACCAATTAAATTCTCTCAACCCAATTACGCAATCCGTTAACAAATAATACGATTAAAATAGCAAATATCAAGGTTCCTATCCGAATCTAAATAAAATAGTACGGAAAATAATAACGAATATCCAACCATTCCCCAATAGATCTGGAGTCACGAGTCTAGAGCCTCTAGATGTAACAGAGTAGTATATCCATAGTAATAAAGAAGTCTAGGATATGGAAAGATAAATGAAATAAAGGGGAGGAGTCGGGTCCTGCGGACGTCAGGCAGCTACCTCAACAACTCCTGAAAATAAACTTCACGAAAACAGCAAACAGCTCCACTAAGTCTCCGGAGCACCTGAATCTGCACACATGGTGCAGGGAGTAAAGTGAGTACTTCCAACTCAGTGAGTAATAAACATATATAATGACTGAAAGTAAGAAATTCCGAAATATTACAATATAAAGCTATAATCAGCGATTCAGCACGTTAAATGATGAAACAACAGCAGACAATGACAATTAAGACAAATAGGTATAAATGCATGAATGCAATGCAATGCACATGACCGCTGCGGCGCGCAACCCGATCCATTTGGGTACCCGCGCTCACTGTGGGGGTTCAGACTCCGGAGGGGCTCCTACAGCCCAATCGCAATATCATCGTAACATTCGCTGCGGCGTGCAGCTCGATCCACACTCAGTCCAGATATATATATGCATGCAAGCCACTCGGGCAAAGTCAAATTATTCATTTTTAGTTTCAATTATTAGGAATTATAGAGCTAAGTGTTTAAACCTTTATTTATTTACTAAACATTTCGAGGTAGTGTCTAACTCAGGGCTGATATCATGAAATATGCTAAGCATCATGGAAGCAGTGATAAGGATCCCTGAAGGATGCAAATGATAGGCACCAAGCCCCGAACATATTCATAAAATCCAAGTAGGATGATTACCAAACAATTTCTAGTCAAGAACACAGTACGAACATCAATCGGAACGGGCTAGGTCACAGTCCCCAGTCACAATATACCCCGCACTCGTCATAGAGTACGTGTCTCGCCTCAATATAGCGTCACAATGTGATATACCGGGGTTTCAAACCCTCAGGTCATCATCTACATCTATTACTCACCTCAAGCCGGCCACAAGTCTAGCTCGCTATGCCTTTGCCTTTCGAATTAACCTCTTCGCATGCCGTATCTGATTAAAACCACAATGAATACATTACAATAGGCTAAAGAAACATAACCCAATCGAAAAGACTCGAAAAATACCAAAATTCACTAAGTTGGCAAAACCCGAGCCCCGGGCCCACTTCTCGAAAAATTACAAAATTTACATCACTGGATTCCTCGTCTCGCCTCGAGTCTACACATACCAATTTTACCAAAATCGGAGTTCAAATGCCCTTTCAAAATCCGTTTTTACATCACAACTTTTCAAGCCCTAGCTTGACCCGTTTTTGATGAATTTTCAACAATTTACATGTAATTTCTACCATAAACTCGAATATTTAGACCAAGGAACTTACCTCCAATTGATTCTCAGTCAAAGCCCTCAAAAATTCTCGCTCAAAGCTCTCAAAACCGCTTAAAAATGGTGGAAACCAACTCTTGTTCGCGGATGAAATTTAATATTTTAAACCCTTCTGTAACAGTTATTTTTCGCTTCTGCGGTCCCGCTTCCGCTTATGCGGGATCGCTTTTGCGGTCAGAAGTCCACTTAAGCGGTTTTCATTAAAACCTCCCTTTTCGCTTATGCGACTCCAGATGCGCTTCTGCGGTTCTCTCAACAACCGCTTCTGCGGTAAAATATCCGCTTATGCGGACCCGCTGAAGCGACCATCCTTCCGCTTTTGCGGAAATTCCCTAACCCAGGCTTGACCGCTTCTTCAGTCGCTCTCCCGCTTCTGCGGAACTGCTTCTGCGGTCCTTTTCCGCAGAAGCGAAAATATCAGATGACAGCAGCAACAGACCTGCAACACTCCTCAAAACTCTCGTTCAACCACCCGAATTCACCCCGAGGCCCCCGGGACCTCAACCAAAATCACCAATACATCCTAAGACCTCATTCAAACTTGTTCTCATCCTCAAAACACATCAAACAATGCTAAAACCATCGAATCACATCGAATTCAAGCCTAAGTTTCTTAAAAACATCCGAATTACACATTCGATCAAAAACCCGACCAAAGCACCTCCGAATGACCTGAAATTTTGCACACATATCCAAAATCACCTAACAGAGCTACTGCAACTCTCGGATTCCATTCCGACCCTCGGATCAAAATCTCACCTATCCACTGGAATTCGCCAAAATGCCAACTTTGCCAATTCAAGACTAATTCTACTCCGGACCTCCAAAATCACTTCCGATCGCATTCCTAAGTCACAAATAACCTCCCGAAGCTAACCGAATCACCGGAATTCACATCCGATCCTTCTAACTAATAAGTCAATGTTCAGTTGACTTTTCCAAACCAAACCTTCCTTAAAGAGACTAAGTGTCTCATTTCCTATCCAAACCAATTCAATTCAACTCTAACTCACCCGTTGCAGATAATAAAACATGAAAGAGCAATAAATGGGGAAAACAGGGCTATAATACATGAGACGACGGGTTGGGTCGTCACATCCTCCCCAACTTAAACAAACGCTCGTCCTCGAGCGGGTCGAGAAGCATACCTGAGGTCTCAAATAGGTAAGGATATCTGCTCCGCATCTCCTGCTCCGTCTCCGGAGTAGCTTCCTCTACGGGCCGACCTCTCCACTGCACCTTTACCGAAGCTATATCCTTTGATCTCAATCTCCGAACCTGACGACCCAAAATAGCCACTGGCTCCACATCATAAGTCAAGTCATCATCCAACAGAACCGTGTTGAAGTCTAACACATGGGACGGGTCCCCAACATACTTCCGGAGCATAGAAACGTGAAATACCGGGTGAACTCCCGACAAGCTGGGTGGCAAAACAAGCATATAGGCCACCTCCCCAACTCTCCTAAGTATCTCAAAAGGACTGATGAACCGTGGACTCAACTTTCCTTTCTTTCCAAATCTCATAACGCCCTTCATAGGCGAAACCTTCAACAAGACCTTCTCGCCCACCATGTAGGATACGTCTCGAACCTTCCGATTCGCATAACTCTTCTGACGCGACTGAGCTGTACGAAGTCTCTCCTGGATCACTTTCACCTTCTCTATGGCATCCTGAACCAACTCTGTCCCCAATAGTCTAGCCTCGCCGGGCTCAAACCAACCAACCGGAGATCTACACCGTCTCCCATATAAGGCCTCATACGGTGCCATTTGAATGCTGGACTGATAGCTGTTGTTGTACGCAAACTCTGCAAGTGGCAAGAACTCAGCCCAAGAACCTCCAAAATCAATAACACAGGCACGCAACATGTCCTCCAATATTTGAATGGTACGCTCGGACTGCCCGTCCGTCTGGGGATGAAATGCTGTGCTCAGCTCTACCTGTGTACCCAATTCTTGCTGAAAAGTCTTCCAGAAATGGGAAGTAAACTGAGTGCCCCTATCCGAGATGATAGAAACTAGGACCCCATGCAACCTAACAATCTCCCGGATGAAAATCTCTGCCAACCGCTTCGAAGAATAGGTAGTACACACCGGAATGAAGTGCGCGGACTTGGTCAGCGATCCACAATAACCCAAATCGAATCAAAATTCTTCGAGGTACGAGGGAGACCACTCACAAAATCCATAGTAATCCTCTCCCACTTCCACTCGGGAATATCTATCCGCCGAAATACACCACCGGGTCTCTGATGCTCATATTTGACCTGCTGACAGTTGAGACACCGAGCTACATAACTCACTATATCTTTCTTCATTCTCCTCCACCAGTAGTGCTGCCTCAAATCCTGATACATCTTCGTGGCACCCGGATGAATGGAATACCGCGAGCTGTGGGCCTCCTCTAATATCAACTCCCGAAGCCCATCCA
>NW_017670491.1:157931-279811 GCF_001879085.1 Nicotiana attenuata
AGGACAAGAAGACAAATAGGTATAAAATGCATGAATGCAATGCAATGCACATGACCGCTGCGGCGCGCAGCCCGATCCATTTGGGTACCCGCGCTCACTGTGGGGGTTCAGACTCCGGAGGGGCTCCTACAGCCCAAGCGCAATATCATCGTAGCATTCGCTGCGGCGTGCAGCCCGATCCACACTCAGTCCCTGAAGGATGCACATGATAGGAACAAAGCCCCAAACATATTCATAAAATCCAAGTAGGATGATTACCAAACAATTTCTAGTCAAGAACACAGTACGAACATCAATCGGAACGGACTAGGTCACAATCCCCAGTCACAATCGACCCGCACTCGTCATAGAGTACGTGTCTCGCCTCAATATAGCGTCACAATGTGATATACCGGGGTTTCAAACCCTCAGGTCATCATCTACATCTATTACTCACCTCAAGCCGGCCACAAGTCTAGCTCGCTATGCCTTTGCCTTTCGAATCAACCTCTTCGCACGCCGAATCTGATTAAAACCACAACGAATACATTACAATAGGCTAAAGAAACATAACCCAATCGAAAAGACTCGAAAAACACCAAAATTCACTAAGTTGGCAAAACCCGAGCCCCGGACCCACTTCTCAAAAAATTATGAAATTTACATCACTGGATTCCTCGTCTCGCTACAAGTCTACACATACCAATTTTACCAAAATCGGAGTTCAAATGCCCTTTCAAAATCCGTTTTTACATCACAACTGCCCTAGCTTGACCCGTTTTTGATGAATTTTTCACAATTTACATGTAATTTCTACCATAAACTCGAATATTTAGACCAAGGAACTTACCTCCAATTGATTCTCAGTCAAAGCCCTCAAAAATTCTCGCTCAAAGCTCTCAAAACCGCTTTAAAATGGTGGAAACCAACTCTTGTTCGCGGATGAAAACAATATAAAAAAAAAAAAACCTTTCTGTAACAGTTGTTTTCGCTTCTGCGACAATTTCACCGCTTCTGCGGCCTACTGGCCGCATCTGCGGTTTTCCTTCAAGTTGCCCAGGACCGCTTCTGCGGTCCCAAAACCGCTTCTGCGGTGACTGCTTTTGCGGAACTTCGTCCGCTTCTGCGGAAAGCCCTGGTCCCTCAAGGATCGCTTCTGCGACCAATACGCCGCATCTGCGGAACCGCTTATGCGGTCCCTTTTCCGCAGATGCGGAAATGACAGAACCAGCAATGTCAAAGCTGCACCAAAATTCCGAATTCTCCGTTTAACCCAGGACCTCAACCAAAAACACCAATACATCCTAAAACCTCATTCAAACTTGTTCCCATCATCAAACCACATCAAACAACGCTAAAGCCATCAAATCACATCGAATTCAAGCCTAAGTTTCTTAAAAACTTCCGAATGACGCATTCTATCAAAAATCCGACCAAAACACCTCCGAATGACCTGAAATTTTGCACACATATCCAAAATCACCTAACGGAGCTACTGCAACTCTCAGAATTCCATTCCGACCCTCGGATCAAAATCTCACCTATCCACCGGAATTCGCCAAAATGCCAACTTTGCCAATTCAAGCCTAATTCTACTCCGGACCTCCAAAATCACTTCCGATCGCACTCCTAAGTCACAAATCACCTCCCGAAGCTAACCGAATCACCGGAATTCACATCCGAGCCTTCTAACTAGTAAGTCAACGTTCGGTTGATTTTTCCAAACCAAACCTTCCTTAAAGAGACTAAGTGTCTCAGTTCCTATCCTAACTAATTCAATTCAACTCTAACTCACCCGTTGCTGATAATAAAACATGAAAGAGCAATAAATGAGGAAAACGGGACTGTAATACATGAGACGACGGGTTGGGTCGTCACAGTATTACTTTGACGCAATATTATCGGGCACTATTCCTAGCCAATTTTGCGAAGTCAAGCACAGCTCCTTTGTAGATGCCCTTTTATATTGTTGTATCAGTGCTCTTAAAATTAATTCTTTTCAGTTCATCCACCTTAGTTCCTTTACTTTTTTTTTTATCGTTAAAATTATTGGGTTTGTTTTCTATGTGTCTTTAAGATAATTGCTTTAATTTTCAACAAATAAGATCATAGTTTTCCCCTCTTCAATATGATATTTATTCAAAAAGGCATCTCATTCAGTCACAATGGGTCTTAATGTTTGGAGACAGCATAATTTCATCATCTAAAGTCAACATACATATTTCTATCTTCTAGATATCTTTCACTATGGAGACAGATGTACTAACACAGAAGTACTCTATAAAATTCAACAACGCTAATATTCTCATTTTCTATTCCCTTTAATCTGAAGACCGAAGCAACTGTTTCACAAAGGCTGTTTCTTGAGTAGCTTTGTGACTATCTTCTCTTTGGTTTCACAAAGGCACAATCGTACTTGGAAGGCCCCTAATATGAAGAGTAGTACAAATTTAGAGCGTATGCAAGAATCGTTACTTAGAAAGTAATGCAAACATTAGTAACTATTCTTTAAGGGTTGCATCCCTTCAATAAACTTGATATTTTTATTTAACTTTTTTTAAATAATAAATTGGGTATTTAGATTTTTTTGGAAGGATATTTTGGTAATTCAACTTTTAAGTTATGAGCTTCCCACTTTTAATATAATACTAGTTTCTACGTTCGTGCGATGCACGAATATCTTATATCAAATATTATGAAACACATACAAAAAATAAACTTTCAATTACATAATATTCTAAAATTAATTACAACTGAATATGTACGAAATTTCAATATGTACAAAGTTTAATAATCTGTTTCCTTCGAACAAATTAATAATATTTTGGCACAATGAAAGGACAAAACAGAACTAAATATTATGAAATTATACAATTAAAGTTATAAAATTACTTAAAGAATACAAAATACTTAATATTATTTTTCTGATTCAATTTTTTTTTTGATTTAATTAAGCCTTAATGATTCAGATACATGAAAATCATATTTACTCAAGATACATTAGTAACAAAGAAACTAAAAATAGAAAGGTCATTTAGTCATTCATACATTCTGTTGGCATTTTTTTTTTCTTGTGTTGCACGTTATTTTATGTCAATTATTACAAAAGTCATATTTAATAAAATATTAATTCTTAACTATACGAATATTCAAAAGAAAATTATATGTTACCGCTAGAAAATAATTTAACTCCAATCCTAATCAATACAATCTCTAAATTCAATTCCAGTTCTGATTAATCCAATCTCTAGTTAAAAAGCATGTGAATATATATTTTGTAAGTTCTAACTAAATATATAAAAGATATCGAAGAACTTTCCAAATATCCTATCGTGAAAGGAAAAAATACCTCTTCAAGAAGGAATCATGATATTTTATTCGAAGGAAAAATATTGGTATTTATAAAAAAAACCCTAACACGTAAATAAAAACAAATCACAATGAATGAAATTTATAGAAGTTCCTTACACAATAAAAAGGTAAAAAATTCATAATGTGAATAAGAAAGAAAAAAAGTTCTCCAAGAACGAATCTATTGTCCTCCCACTAAAATTACGTACTTGTTATAATTAGGAACATCAATTTTTTTTTAAAAGAAAATTGTGAACATGCCTTTCTAGTCTAAGTAGGATTAACTTTGTAGGATTAGCGTATGTATAGTTTAAATTGAAAAAAGAATTTCATTCATTTGATAATTTACAATTAGACCTTTAAATTATACAAATACTTAAGGGCAAAAAAGTCAATCAATATTTTGGGGATATTTTAGTCGTTCAACATTTAGCATAAATTATTCGTATTTTTATAATAATATAGATAGATATAGATAAAGATAGATAGATAGATAGATATAGAAACCAATAAAAGAATCAGAAAATCTAGTTCACTTTAGCTGTTCTCTTACAAATTAAAAGGCACGTGTTCATATTATATCATTTGAGAAATAGGCTCTTGTGTGATTTTTATTTTCTTGTTAATTGGGCATAATCGGAAACCATTTAATCAGTGAAATCTTCCAGTTGAGTCAAAGATCAAAGATATCATTATTATACCAATAAAGGTTACTCTTCTAAAAGAAATACGCTTATATTTCCACTACAAATACCATTCATCAGAATCAACTAAAGAAAAATTTAAAATCCAAACTCCTTAAGTTTCTGAATTGTTGTTTTCCCCCCCAAGTTTTATGCAAAATCTTGGTGAAAAAATGCAAAGGCTCTTCATGAATAAGCAAACAAAGAACAAGAAAAAGGTAATATCCATGACTGTGAGAGTCCATCACTCAAATCAACTTGTGTAATTTGATTCCCAAAACTTAAGCAAAAATATAGAGTCAATACTGGAAAACCCTTACCACTTCCTACTTTCACTATGTGGGTCACAACGACTTCCTCATAGACATTGGCTTCACCAGCAGCAGCCAACGAAGAAAGAAGTCTGGATCGAAAAACTGTGAACTTATTTGTTTGATAACCTATGAGGAATTTCAGTGTTATAATCTTTATTTGAACCATACGCTGTGAAAATTTTCTCCTTAGCGGAAGAAGATGTGAAATGCGCTCTTTTTGCCATGTCAACCTGTTGTGTTCAATAGACACAATTTTGTTAGGATTGGAGTGTTCAATAGGTACAGGTCCTAATTGAAGTGTCTAATGAAAATCAAAGCCAATTTTAAGGGGCTGTCTATGTATTTAGCCGAAACTCTTCTTAAATTCCATCACTACATGCTTTAATTTGGATGGACCTCTTGTCAATGCATGTCCTTACTATAATCTGCTATTATTTTCTATGTCTTGTATAGTTTGCAATCTTCTTAGTATCAACTACCTTGAGCAAATTTAGTTTTTAGATAATTAGACGGGATTACTAAAATAAATGAGCACAACAAGAACAACAATTGGTTTTTATACATAGAATTGATTTCTTGTTGCACAAAATGGCTACAGTCATCACCATTAATCTATGTTGGCGAACTTGCTACATTTTCCACTTCCTAAAAGGTTATCTCCATGCATCATCGGAATTGATTTTGAATGTTTCACTAATCGACTACATACAGTTTGTTTTTCATAATTGTTTGTGAGCTTTAAATTAATTCCTGCTTATAAGATTTACTCATTATTAGTCCATTATTCAATTGATAACTTAATATATTCTTCATAAGGTAAAAGGTTATCTCTTTGGAAAGAAGCATGAAATGTTATTATATTTTTTGATTCATTATTAACCTCTTAGATGTTATGTATATGTAAAAGTATTCTTGTAAAAGTGGAGGGAGTGGATCCCTGTGAAGAAGAACAGGGAAAAATCATTAATATAAAATAAATGAATAACTCTACAAAAAGGAAGTCAAAATCTGGCCGTTTAGCTTAAATGGACCAGTTGGGCATGATAATGAAAGTCCGATGAGTTCATGATTAGCCATGACTTACAGTCCAACAATTATTTGATTCTGAAAGGGAACTTGTCGTTTCTCTAACAAAGAACACTCATGATTTATGATTAAAAAATCATGGATTATTTGTTAACACTTATAATTGTAGGGCAAACAACAACTACAAGTACAATGATGTGGATCGTTAGGTTTTAGGAATTGGATGAACAAAGAGAATCAGAAGACAGGCTTAGAGTAAGTATTCATGGCTACTTCCTGATGTCCAAAATGCTCCTACGATCTTACAACTGCTTTTGGTGAACAATTTTGGATGAAGGAACAAAATAAAGTAAAATACACCTTCTGATACTTTCTCTGTCTGTGAGAACCAACCAAACCGCATGACGAACCAGCTTAGAGAACCGCATCTCATACTGTGTAACAGACCTATCACCCTGACGAAGCTGCTCGAACTGCCTGCGCAGCTCCTCTCGGCGAGACTCAGGTACAAACTTCTCCAGAAAGAGAACGAAGAACTGCTGCCAAGAAAGGGGCGCTACGCCAACCGGCTTACGCCTCGCGTAAGCCTCCCACAAACTAAGTGCAGCCCCAGAGAACTAGAAAGTAGTGAATGAGACCCCACTGGTCTCCAGAATAACTACGGTGCGAAGCATCCTCTAACACTTATCCAAGAAATCCTGTGAATCCTCACCCTTAGCACCACTAAATGACGGAGGCTGGAGTCTACCAAACCTTTTCAATCTGCGCTGCTCGTCCTCTGGCATAACAGGAGCTACATAGTCCTGAGCAGCTGCAACCGGCTGGGCTAGAGGTGCCCCCGGTGTCTGAAGTCCCTGTACGACCTGCTTAGGTGTGCGAGCGGTGGGAGTCTGAATGCCTCCTCCGGCCTGAGAAGTAGCTGCAGCCGTAGTAACTGAGACCGCCTGAGCCAGGCCATTGGCACACTGATAGAATCTGGGCTAGGGCCTCCTGAAGGCCTGGGATAACAATAGGCACAGCCGGTGCCTGAGCTGGTCCTGCTGGAGTGTCCACAACTGGGACCTGATCATGAACTAGGGCGGTTGGTGGATCTGCAGGTGCTGCCTAGCTGCTGTGCGGGCTATACCCCTGCCCTTACCATGGCCTCGACCACGACCTCGACCTCTAGTGGCCCCAACTGGTGGTACTGGTGGTCGTCCACCCTGACCGATAGCACGTGTCCTCACCATCTGTGAGAGAATAAAACAACATAAGTTTAGTTACCAGAATCAACAGATTCGCACGACAAGAATTCAAGAATGTGATGTTTTTCCTAAAGGTTCTGCAGCCTCTCAAAGATAAGTACAGACGTCTCCGTATCGATCCGCAAGACTCTACTAAACCCACTCATGACTCGTGAGACCTATGTAACCTAGGCTCTGATACCAACTTGTCACGATCCCAAAATCAACCCGGTCGTGATGGCGCCTATCATGAAACTAGGTGTAAGGTCCCGTGAAAACTTCTACTCAAAACCCGAAAGCTCGTAGCGCCAAATTAGGAATATGTGTTAGAAATTTGTAAAGTTCGAACCCTTTGGACTGATGTATGCAATAAAAAGTCTAGGAATAATGTTTTCCAGAAAAGTGCGATTCTGCAGTGCAGTATGCGGTCGCATAACAGCTATGCGGACCGCATAGTCGCCGCAGAGTCATTCAGTGTGATGGTTAATTTTGAGGTCAACTATGCGGCCAATAATGGGATCGCATAATCCATATGCGGGCTGCATGGTCGTTGCATAATCCCCTTGGAATTTTTGCAAGGAGAAGTTCTGCGGTGCATTATGCGATCGCAGAACAGGTATGCGGACCGCATTCTTGTCGCATACCCAGGCTGTTTGTTCAAGTTTTTGGGAACATTTTTGCGGTCCATTCTGCGGGCCGCATGTCAACTTTGAGATCGCATATGCGACCGTAGATCTGTGTCGGGGCTCTAGATTTCTAAATTTTAAACCCGACCCCCTGTCTTTATATCTTGTGCAATAGCTCATTTTGAGCCTATTTCCTGGTGCTATTAGAGTGATAAAGAGGGTCTAAGAGAAGGGAATTGCTTTTCATCAAAAATTGCTCCACAAATCCTTGTTAAAACATTAAAGATAATCAAGTGAGGCACCTAAACCTTCATCACCTCAGCTCTTAATTTTAAACATAGCTATAAGGGGTCATTAGTGAGGTAATTCATGGGGATAAGGGTGACTACATTGCATGCATGTGTTCTTGGAAGATATGTGGAAATTATAAATAGAGAGGCATGGGGAAAGGACTAGTGTAATCTTGCATAAAAGAACCATAAGACCTTAATGAACACTCAATGCTTGATAAAATGCTCGAGCGAGCTAAGATTATGATCTTTTCCTGATTATGGGTTCAATTGTGCTACATTGCTTAAATAGATAGAAGTACAAAACATTCTGGAATATTATAGGATTAAGGGAAAGCTCAATTGTGGTATGTATGGCTAAAACCCCGTCTTTTAGAAATTGAGCTCCGTTGGTGTTTGTGTAAATACGGTAGGATTAAAGTTGAATTGTTGTATTAATTGTTGTTTCACATGAATTTAGGGTTGTAACCTTATATGCGTGAAAGATGTGTCTCAATATGATCAATGTGCTATTCTTGATAACTTGAAAAGGTGGAAGGAATATGAATCATGTATTGAAATGCTTAGACCTTAAATTGAGATCGAAGCTCCATATGTTGTGCCATCCATGTGAAGTCTCATCTATGCTTACAATTTTATTTGCTCTTGTGTGCACATATTATCCTAAATTACAAATCTAACTTTGAAATTGGGAATGATGTGGGATGTGGCCTAGTGCCAAATATATGACGTGATAGTTGTGGCCCCAAGTGCCTATGAAATGACATATGTGAAACAAAGATTGAAATGAGATGATTGATGGAAAAGGGAAACGCCTTGGTAAGGCATCCTAGCCGATCGGGCCGAGACCGGATGCCATACCACACACATGGTGGTATTGTGTTTGTGATTGAAGTGTATGTCTCAAATGAGGCAACCTAGCCGATCGGGTCGAGATCGGACTTCGCTCAAGGTAGCGGTGGTATTGTGAACGATGATGAACAGTATGAAATACCCCCAACTAAAAGCTATGGAAACACGATTTGAAAATTGTACGATTCTTTTATTTTGATAATGTTGTGATTATTTAAAGTGTTTGAGTTATACTTGTAATTTCCTTATTCTTGTATGAAAGTTCTTTCTAACTAGATGGTGTTTAGTCATACATACTAGTACTATTCCATGGTACTAATGTCCATTTTGCCAGGGGCGCTACATTTTTAATTGAATGTAGGTGGCTCCATAGCGGACAGTGCCGATCGCGCATAGCAGAGTGTCCTCCTTTTGAAGTCTTGGTGAGCCCCCCTTTTCTCCTTCAAGGGGTTATGTTGTACATCTTTGTTGTAGACTTCCACTTTTGAGGTATAGCCGGGGCCTTGTTGCCGGCATTGTCGTAATTTGTCTTTTTTATCCATAGAGGCTCCGTAGACGTTTGTGTGGGTTACGTATGGGTGTTGGATGGGACTATGAACTATGTTGTAACTCTAAACTCTTGTTTTCTCCAAATTGTAACTGTATGGAAATCTTGAAACCTAACTACAGGTTAAGGTTGTGATATATATTGAACTATTAATGTTGAATGTATAGCCCCTCTTGTTGTCTAATTAAACGAAAGACGGATTCCTTAATCATATTGAGTTGGGTAGAAAGTGTTTGATAAGGCTTGCTCGGTTGGGTTCACTCGATTGAGCTTCGGTCGCGCCTCCCGAGGTTGGGGCGTGACACTAGGCCAGCCGACACAATCCCAAATAAAACCAATATTTCATAATAAAGACGTTTTAAGCTACTAATTCATAAAAATTTCATAACATGAATTTAAATAACATGTGGAGAAAGAAATATAAGCCCGACATCGGGGTGTCACAAGTCACGAGCATCTACTAAGGACTGCCTAAATACAACTAAGACTATCACAGTGAAAAAAAGAGACTAAAATAGTCTAAGGAAGATAAGAGGGAGAAGAGCAAGGCTGCGGAAGCCATGCAGCTACCTTGCCGACTCCGAATATCCGCGACGGATGAAAGGTCAGTGCTCGCTATCACGTCCAGCAACTCCTGGATCTGCACACAAGGTGCAGGGAGTAATGTGAGTGCGCCAACTCAGTAAGTAATAAAAGTAAATAAAGACTGAGTAGTAAGAAACATATAAATCCACGTCATAACACCATAGTGAGTACAATATGTTTTCAAAACAATATATAAATCAAATCATCTCGTTAAAATCCAATTTCAGTAAAAATCCTTTGAAAAATATCTTTCCAACAGTTTCAACAGAGGTTCAATGAAGTTTAGAGTAAAAATGATAAAAATCATAAATGGCCCCTCGGGCAAAACATGTATCATAAACCGCCCCTCGGGCATAACATCACTCAGAATCTACCCCTCGGGCAACCTCACAACCACTCATAATCAGCACCTCGGGCACAACATGAATCGAGAACAGCCCCTTGGGCAACATCATATCACTCACTCAGGGTACCCGTGCTCACTGGGGGTGTACAGACTTCGGAGGGGCTCCTACAACCCAAACGCTATAACAAGCCATCCTGTGGTATAATAAATCAAGCCCTCGGCCTCTCATATAACACAAATCAGTACAACATGTTGCGGCGCGCAGCTCGATCCCATATCCTCACAACACAGGCCCTTGGCCTCACTCAGTCAGAAACCTCTCAAGCCACTCGGGCTAATAGTAAAACAGGGTTCTCGGCCCAAAATATCATTTTATACCTCAAATATGGCATTCAGCCCACAACATAGTAATACTTTCTAAAATACATAAGTATCAAATAGTTTCCAGTCAAATACGCAACTTAATAGTCGCTACGAGATGGACCAAGTCACAATCCCAACGGTGCACGCTCTTACGCTCGTCATCTAGCGTGTGTATCACCTCAAATAGTGAAACGATGTGAAATCTGGGGCTTCATACCATCAGGATAAGATTTACAATCATTAGTTACCTCAAACCAGACAAAACTCTAACTCGCGATGCCCTTGCCTCTCGACTCGGCCTCCAATTGCTCCGAATCTAACTAAAATCAGTATATTATCATCAATATACGCTAAAGGAATGAAATCCAGATGAAAATAATCAAATTAGACCAAAAATCCCGAATTGGACTCAAACTCGGCCCCCGGGCCCACGTCTTAGAATCCAACAAAAATCACAAAACAAGAAACTCCTTTCACTCCCGAGTCTATACATACCAAAATCATCAAAATCAGACGTCAAATGGTCCCTCAAATCCCCAATCAAAGCTCTCCAAAACTCGAGCCCTAATCCTTCAACTTCACCCCAAATTCCCCACTAATTTCATGATTAGATAGTGGAAAAATCATCACAAACCCAAAATACAAAGCCCAAGTAACTTACCTTACTAAAATCCCTCGATTCCCTCTTGAAATCACTACTTGGAGCTCCAAGATCGTCCAAAAAATGGTGGAAAAATGACTGAAATTCGCGAAGGGGAACTTATATACTTTCTGCCCAGAACTTCTGCATCTGCGGTCCCAATCTTGCACCTGCGCAACCGCTTCTGCGGTCCAACCAACCGCACCTATGGTTCCCACTTAAACGTCCTGGACCGCATCTGCGCCCCAGGCACCGCACCTGCAGTTCTTCTCCTGATGGCCAATTTACGCACTTGCGATCTCCATATCGCATCTGCGACCTCGCACCTGCGGTCCCCAATCCGCAGGTGTGGAAATGACAGAAGCAGCAAAAATTTGCAGCATCAACTCAATGCCAATCTTTCTGTCAACCACCCAAATTCATCCCGAGGCCCTCGGGACCTCAACAAAACAAGCCAACAAGTCACATAACACCATTCAAACTTATGCAAACCTTCGGAACACTCAAAACAACATCAAAACACCAAATCACCCTCGGATTGAAGCCTAAGGATTTCCAAACTTTCGAATTCTGCAAACGATGCCGAAACCTATCAAACCTCGCCCGAATGACCTGAAATTTTGCACACACGTACAAATGACATAACGGACCTGAAAACGCCACATTTTCAATTTCGCCAATTCAAGCCTAAATCTACCGAGGACCTCCAAATTACATTCCGAACACGCTCCTAAGTCCAAAATCACCTAACGAAGCTATCCGAACCATCAGAATTCACATACGAGATCTTCTACACATAAGTCAACATCCGGTTGACTTTTCCAACTTAAGCTTCTAAATAAGAGACTAAGTGTCTCATTCCACTCCAAGACCACTCCGAACACAAAACAACCAACACGATACGATGAAATACAGCCAAACAACACACAAGGAATCAGAAATAGGGGAAACGGGGCTGTAACTCATGAAACCACCGGCCGAATCGTTGCATTTATATACATCTGATATTTACATCAATTTTAGTTATTTCAACTGTAGAAGGAGCATTAGTTACAACAACAGTTTCTTTCCATTTTATCTTGGATCAATGTACATTATGGCTTATTGGCTGTAGTTACCTCGAATAAAAAGTGAAATACGTTAATATATTTTTAAACAAAAATTAATTTAGTAGTGTGAAGTATCATTTCACTTACTATATATTCTTTTGTGATATTAAGTGTAAATTACAAATGTTAGTATACAGTATACACTGACACATATGGCATGTAACTACCTATATATATATATATATATATATATATATATATATATATATATATATATATATATATATATATATATATATATATACACGTTTAATTTCTGGAAAACGATATAAAATAAAATAAAAATGGGACTAAAACAGACTAGAATATACCAAAAGAATTTTATTTCAACCGATATACGTAGTATAAGTTAACAAAAGAATCAGGTTAATACCGGAACAATGACAAACCACCAATTCACCAAATGANAGTATAGTATACTATATATAGTATGTTATGTATATATATTTCCTTATATATTTTCTTGTAGTATATATTGTATGTTATGTATATATATTCCCTTATATATTTTCTTGTAGTATATATGTTATGTTATGTATATATATTCCCTTATATATTTTCTTATAGTATATATTGTATGTTATGTATATATATTCCCTTATATATTTTCTTTTAGTATATATTGTATGTTATGTATATATATTATAGCTTATAAATAATTGCAAGTTAAAGACAAAAAAATATATTGCAAAGAGATATTCAAGGGCATGTCTCATAATTTTTATTACCAAAAATGGCATATCTTTCTTAGTCTTCTTGCCCCCAATGGAATGAGCGCAACAAGGAACTAATACCACCATTAAAAGAAAAAAAAACTAAAGAAGATATGCCAAAGTACAAGTTACACCATAATCTACATTGTATCTCTAACAAATCTCATAAATCCTTCAAGGTTCGGAGGAGGTTCCGTTGGTGGTGGCGGAAAAGAAGCTTGTTCATCACCGCTTCCGGGCGAAGCAGCATCCTCCGCAAGTTCCGCTATCATTTCTTCATAAGCTTCGTCTATCTCCGGTTTTGATTCTGCAAGTCCAAAGTTTCTTCTTTCCGAGCGGATCCAATCTCTGAATAGTACTGATTTTTCCAAGCTCTCCCTCATAGACGCTCTATGATCACCTATTTGAAGTCTTGCTTGACTGAAAGCGCTCTCTGATGCAACTGTTGAAGCTTGAATAGATAAAATATCCCGAGCCATCCTTGCAAGAACCGGAAAATATTTTTCCCTTGCCTTCCACCATTCCAAAAGATCAAAGGTACCGTCTGGATTCTCCTTTTCAAGTCCCTGCGACAAATAAACTTGAAGCTCATTTAGATGTGAAGTCTCATCAAAATTATCACCTTGAGAACCCCTAAACTCCGTCCAAGATTTAAGTGCTTTTAGGCCCGCAGCTATTTTAGATGATTGTGAACTAGACGAAGTAGGGGTTGGAACATTTGGCCTAGCATGATCTAACGCAAGTTGATAAGCATTATAAATTGTTTGAGCATTTATTTTAGTTGAGGCTTTTGCCTCTGCAAGTGTAGAAAATTCCTCAACTGAAAGATCTAAAGCCTTATAAATATTTGAGTACCAAAAGTGAGGACCTCCTAATTTCATTGTAGGATTTATTCTACGGTTTGAATTAAAAAGCCAATTAAGAGCCATTCTAACCTTTTCAAATTCTAAATTTAAAATTTGCATACCATCACCGACGATTAAATGGAAAATATGACAAATACATCTCACATGGAAATAATTACTAAATGCAGGATTTAGTGTTGTTGTAAGTATGCCTACAGCACTAGTGTTACTAGAAGCATTATCCATAGAAATTGCCATTATTTTATCTCTAATGCAAAAATATCTACAAATATCTGCAACAGTGTTAGCAATAAACTTACCTGTGTGACGTGAATTAATTATTCTATAAGCAATAATGCGTTTTTGCATTATCCACTCCTCATCTATCCAATGACTTGTAACAGTTAGATAATCACAGTCATTATTACTTCTACCAATATCAGTAGCAATAGAAATCCGATTAGTTATATGAGTAAATAAATACCGCAAATATTGTTCATATTCATGTTTATATTTATAAATATCGCTCTTAACTGTTGCGCGAGGCCAACCTTTATAAGTAGGATTAAAAACTTTTCTAATATAATGCACAAAATTAGGGTTAGAAGGAAAAGTATAGGGTAAGCACATAACGGTAACCATCTTTGCTAATTCTTCACGATCTTTATTAGGATCGTAATATAAAATACCACCGGTCACAGTGTTAATTCCTGGTTGAACTAGATTTGAACCTGTACTAGGGTTAACCGCAGTATCTACACTTGTCCCCTCTTGCTGCGCTTTCATTTGTAAATATTTAACTTTATCTCTAGGGTGTGTNTATATATTATAAATTAGCTACTTATACATAGGCTATATAAATATATGTAGTATATATAATATAGAAATCTAAGTATTAAAGTGCTTAGACAAAAAAGTAAAATAACAAAACAATAGTAAACTAAATTGACATGCATAATAAATTAATAACAAAGTACAACATGAAGCATAAATACGTCTAATAATTTTAAAATAACACAAATTGTTGAAAAATCTTAAAGACGAATTTGCGGATAAATACCCTCAACACAATACTTTATATGCCTCCTTAAAATGCTTGTGGTACACCCTGAACGAAAATTTAAGACTGTTCCACAGTTCTTGCACTTTAACATTTGGCCTTCTTCATTTTCTTCAAGCACTTCAAAGTGTTGCGAAACAAATAAGCGCACTCTTTTCGAACGAGGCATGATTTAACTTGAAATTTCAGATTGAGACTTGAAGCCTTGAAAATTGGAGATTGAGAGATTGAGAGAAATTTAGATTGAGAAATGAGTATTGAGTATTGAAATGAAGAAGAGGGAGGGGGGTATTTATAGTTTTAGAGAAGGTTAGTTTTGTAAATTGGAAAAAATAGGCTATTTGTGCAATATGACCGTTGGCAATGGTCATTGGGGGTGGGGCCCTCCTTTTGAAAAATCTTGTAATGTTTTGTAGTATATATAGTATGTTAGTATATATATCTATATATATATATAGTATATATAGTATACTATACTATATATAGTATGTTATGTATATATATTTCCAAATATAATTTCTTGTAATGTTTTATAGTATATATATATAGTATGTTAGTGTATATATATATATATATATATATTTCTTGTAGCACCCTATACTTATATATTTCCTTATATATATATATATAAATATAGTATATATATAGTATACTATAGTATATATAGTTCCCATTTATATAGTATATATATTTCCCATTTATATATTTCCTTATATATATATATATATATATATATATATATATATATATATGTANCCCCAATGGAATGAGCACAACAAGGTGCTAATACCACCATTAAAAGGAAAAAAAACTAAAGAAGATGTGCCAAAGTACAAGTTACACCATAATCTACATTGTATCTCTAACAAATCTCATAAATCCTTCAAGGTTCGGAGGAGGTTCCGTTGGTGGTGGCGGAAAAGAAGCTTGTTCATCACCGCTTCCGGGTGAAGCAGCATCCTCCGCAAGTTCCGCTATCATTTCTTCATAAGTTTCGTCTATCTCCGGTTGTGATTCTGCAAGTCCAAAGTTTCTTCTTTCCGAGCGGATCCAATCTGTGAATAGTACTGATTTTTCCAAGCTCTCCCTCATAGACGCTCTATGATCACCTATTTGAAGTCTTGCTTGACTGAAAGCACTCTCTGATGCAACTGTTGAAGCTTGAATAGATAAAATATCCCGATCCATCCTTGCAAGAACCGGAAAATGTTTTTCCCTTGCCTTCCACCATTCCAAAAGATCAAAGGTGCCGTCTGGATTCTCTTTTTCAAGTCCCTGCGACAAATAAACTTGAAGCTCATTTAGATGTGAAGTCTCATCAAAATTGTCACCTTGAGAACCCCTAAACTCCGTCCAAGATTTAAGTGCTTTTAGGCCCGCAGCTGTTTTAGACGATTGTGAACTAGACGAAGTAGGGGTTGGAACATTTGGCCTAGCATGATCTAACGCAAGTTGATAAGCATTATAAATTGTTTGAGCATTTATTTTAATTGAGGATTTCGCCTCTGCAAGTGCAGAAAATTCCTCAATTGAAAGATCTAAAGCTTTATAAATATTTGAGTACCAAAAGTGAGGACCTCCTAATTTCATTGTAGGATTTAACATTGCAGCAACACCATAAATAGGGGGATAGGGAAAAAATATTTTTTTAACTTTTCTTTCATTGCATTTATAGCAAGTTTATAAATTTCCCCACCCTCCGAAAATTCTACAAACAAATCACATAGTGCTGCAATATAAACTAAACAATTTAAAATAGTAGGATAATATTGCCCAGAAAATGCATTTGTAGCAATTTGAAAATGTTCTAAAAAATCTATAAAAAATTTTAACATTCGTCCAATCTTGATTTGTAAGGATTTCATCATCATCCTCACCACCAACACGAGCATTAAACGTTGCATTAATTGGATTTCTATATTCATATGCAACTACTAAACTTTCGTACATATAATTCCATCTAGTTGGACAAGGTTTAGGAACCTTTCTTTCTCTAAGGCCAAATTCATCACATTTTTTAAAATACTCTCTAAGTCTACTTCTACGGTTTGAATAAAAAAGCCAATTAAGAGCCATTCTAACCTTTTCAATTTCTAAATTTAAAATTCTCATACCATCACCGACGATTAAATGGTAAATATGACAAATACATCTCACATGGAAACAATTACTAAATGCAGGATTTAGTGTTGTTGTAAGTATGCCTATAGCACTAGTGTTACTAGAAGCATTATCCATAGAAATTGCCATTATTTTATCTCTAATGCAAAAATATCTACAAATATCTGCAACAGTGTTAGCAATAAACTTACTTGTGTGACGTGAATTAATTATTCTATAAGCAATAATGCGTTTTTGCATTATCCACTCCTCATCTATCCAATGACTTGTAAAAGTTAGATAATCACAGTCATTATTACTTCTATCAATATCGGTAGTAATAGAAATCCGATAAGTTATATGAGTAAATAAATACCGCAAATATTGTTCATATTCATGTTTATATTTATAAATATCGCTCTTAACTGTTGCGCGAGGCCAACCTTTATAAGTAGGATTAAAAACTTTTCTAATATAATGCACAAAATTAGGGTTAGTCGGAAAAGTATAGGGTAAGCACATAACGGTAACCATCTTTGCTAATTCTTCACGATCTTTATTAGGATCGTAATATAAAATACCACCGGTCACAATGTTAATTCCTGGTTGAACTAGATTTGAACCTGTACTAGGGTTAACCGCAGTATCTACACTTGTCCCCTCTTGCTGCGCTTTCATTTGTAAATATTTAACTTTATCTCTAGGGTGTGTTTGTATGTGCCTAGCCAAACTACCCGTACCGCTACGGTCTCCAGTATATTTATGCGCCAGCAATTTCCCACAAGTTTTACACTTAGCCTTATTTTGTTCTCTTACTTGAGTAAAAAAATTCCAAACTATTGATGTTTCTAGGCGTTTAGAAGGTTGTCTATTAAAAGTAGGGGTTTCTATAGGTGGGTCGGGCGGGGCATCAGTTGGGTTATTAACATGACTAGTAAGTGTATCATCTAAATCCGGTTGGGTTTCATCTACATCCTCATTTTCCTCATCATTTTCTAAGATAGTTTGATTAGGATAAAGAGCATTCATAACTTCTTCATTTAATTGTTCACCTGGTGCAACATTATGGCAAAATTAACTATCGGAAAATTGAAAACAAAGGTTATCACTATCAAGAATAATAGGAGCAGCAGGACGGGTAACAGGTCTGGGTCGGGGAGCCGGGGGAAGGGTAGTAGGTTGGCGACTACTTTCATCAATTTTAGCTTTTCCCTTACCACCAAATATTTTTTTCAAAGAAAATGCCATATTAAATACAATTATGCAAACTAAAACACACAAAAATATATTCTTAAAACTCAAGAGTTGGAACGAGTTTACCGAATTGCCGAACAACTTCTTGAAATTGAAAATCGTTGAAGACTTGAATACTTCAATTAAACAACTTCACAATTTTTCACGAAATTGCAATAATAAAATAAACAATTATAGAAGAGAAATTAGATATAGATTGAGAGAGATTGAGAGAGATTGATGCATTGGTGAGTAAAAATGAAAGAATGAGGGGGTATTTATAGTTGAGAATTGGAAAAAAATATAATTATATAAAATTTGGGGGCCAAATGGCTATTTTTTAAAGTGGCCAACGGATAAATTTTGAAGGCCAACGGCTAGATTTTAAAAATCTGACCGTTGGTCCTTTTTTTAAATTTTTTTTTTAAAATAGCCGTTGGAGCCCGTTAGGCCCGGTTGAACCGGCCCAGGCCTGCCTGCTGGTCCCGGACTTAGCGGTCCTGGGCTCGTGGGCTTATACAAGTGAACCGGCCCGCCACGGGCCTCCTGCGCCATTGGGGACCGGCCTACCAGGACCGGCCCGCCAGGACCGTTTAGCCCGTTAAGACCGCGGGCCCGGTCCGGTCCCGGTCCCAGCGAATTTAAGAAATGGCCAGAGTCATATGCTCAAAATGATTATATGCTTTCCCTCTTTCATTTTTTTTTCTAATCACGCCCAATTATGCCTTATAATAAATACTAAGCGGTCGTTATAAATATAATCCGATTTACAAGTCCGGAGTCGAATCTCACAGAGAACTAAGGCAAAGCTACAATTATTCAATATCGCTAAGAAACACAAGTCCAAACAATTTCCTAATTATAAAGATTATAATATTTATTGTTATCTAATTAACTAACAAATACTAGAGAGCAGTAAAACTATCAATTAACAAGGATAAGGATTGGAGACAAGATTAAGGAGGTCTAGAGTTTTTATTTCCTCTATTGTCGGCATCCTTTCCGCTACGTTTTCTATAAATTTGCCTAAGTTTTCTTTACCAATCATGAACGCTCTGTGTCGTAATTCTCTCCCGAGTAACTACCACAATTTACTAGACATATTCTCCCGAATTACGCTAGCTGGCATTAAGTACGGCTCACTCGGATCGCACCAAGGTTTCGTTATCCCTAATCCCACCTTTAAACCCTCTATATTGATCCCTCATATACGTTAGGAGTGATGCTGTTCAACTACTACCTAAATGTGCACTCTCTCCTGAGTAATACACGTTAAATAGGCACAGTCGATTGAGAGCTCTTCAACCAACCACAATAATAATGTAGTTGAACAAACAGAGAAAAAACTACAGCAAATCTATATTAACGTAACGGGAAAATCATCCTTCAATAGGTTCCATCAAAACCCTAGATAACAAATTAGCTAATCATAATAGTATGCGTAACTACAATACTAGAATTCATAACCAATAATGGAAAATAGGAAGATGGAAGTGAAAAACCCGTAGAAGAATTCTCCGTCTTGCTCCTAGTGTGTTCTTGCCTCCTTATGTCGAATCTCCGGTGTCGGTCTCTCTGTCCAATCTGGTCTCTCATCTGTCTCCCCTCAAAAGTGGCATTTTTTTCTATTTATATTTGTAGAAAAGATCTAAACGTGTAGGCCAAGTCCTAGTCAAACTAGGAGATGAAATAAGTCTTCAAAATTCGGAATGTGACGCCCTAGGCCTGGCGTCGCCAAGCATAGCGCTTGGTGGAGCTGGCCTTTGCCTAGCCTCACCAGCTTTCTCCTTTTCACTGTTCTCGAGCACACTTTCAACGTTTAAGTATCCCTTTTGCTCTACTTTCATCTACAATTCACCTACACATAAAATAGACTCCATTACGCGTAAATAAAATGTAATTTATCATTAAAGCATATAAAATGCAAGGCAAATAGTGTACGAAACTATGGAATTATAGCCCCAAATCATTTTCTCTCCCTCTTTCATGAACTTCTTAGCTTGCACCTGAAGATTAAAAAGAAAGAATGTATTTATAATTTCAATAATTTTCTAATTTTTTTTTGAAACACCCTACAAATGATTATATCACATAAACAAAGGGCACTTTCTTTTTATTTGTTTTGTTTGTTTTTGCTTTATTAAATGCTTAGACATTACCGACCCTAACATGGATGGGCCGAACAACTACTGTCTATGGTAACAACCCCATGTGGAAGAATTGTATCAGCCGCTAAAGAGATTTGGTTCAATCATTAGCAGCACCCCTAATGGCATTGGCCCTTTCTCAACATGAACAGGTCAACTTCCATGATTATAAAGTTGGACTTCGTTAATTACCAAAAAGAAAAAAGGTTAATTCTACTAAGCATCCCCATAATATGAATTAGGATAGGTATACTAAAAAGAAAGAAGATGTGAAATGCACTCTTTTTGCCATGTCAGCCAATTGTGTTCAACAAACGCAATTTTATTAGGATTAGGGTGTTTAATAGGTACAGATCCTAGTTGAAGTGTCTAAATGAAAATTAGAGCCAACTTTAAGGGGTTGTCTATGTATTTGGCCGAAACTCTTCTTAAATGCCATCACTACATGCTTTTCTTTGGATGGACCTCTTCTCAATGCATGTCCTTACTATAATCTGCTATTATTTTCTATGTCTTGTATAGTTTGCAATCTTCTTAGTATTAACTACTTTGAAAAAATTTTGTTTTTAGATAATCAGACGGGATTACTAAAATAAATGAGCACAACAAGAACAACAATTGGTTTTTATACATAGAATTGATTTCTTATTGCACAAATTGGCTAAACTCATCACCATTAATCTATGTTGGCGAACTTGCTATATTTTACAGTTTGTTTTTCATAATTGTTTGTGAGCTTTAAATTAATTCCTGCTTATAAAATTTACTCATTATTAGTCCATAATTCAAATTGATAACTTAATATATTCTTCATAAGGTAAAAGGTTATCTCTTTGGAAAGAAGCGTGAAATGTTATCATATTTTTTGATTCATTGCTAACCTCTTAGATGTTATGTATATGTAAAAGTATTCTTGTAAAAGTGGATCCCTGTGAAGAAGAACAGGGAAAAATCATTAATATAAAATAAATGAATAACTCTGCATAAAGGAAGTCAAATCTGGTCGTTTAGCTTAAATGGACCAGTTGGGCATGATAATGAAAGTCCGATGAGTTCACGATTAGCCATGACTTACAGTCCAACAAAATTATTTGATTCTGAAAGGGAACTTGTCGTTTCTCTAACAAAGAACACTCATGATTTATGATTTAAAAATCATGGATTACTTTTTAACACTTATAATTGTAGGGCAAACAACACCTGCAAGTATAATGATGTGGATCGTCAGGTTTTAGAAATTGGATGAACAAAGAGAATCAACAGACAGGCTTAGAGTAAGTATTCATGGCTACTTCCTGATGTCCAAAATTCTCCTACGATCTTACAACTGCTTTTGGTGAACAATTTTGGACGAAGGAACAAATTTAGGTATTAAGAAAGCAAAATCTAAAAAATGGCTCTCTTAACCAGCTTGGAATAGAGGATCCTTACTAATCCAACCTCCCTTTGGGCTCAAATTCTTATTAGCATTTACGGGAAGAGTAAGAGAACAAATGGCAGTTCAAACACCTCGAAAAGTCTCCTCAAAGGTTGGACTGTTTGTAATAAAGGTATTAGATGGCCAATAGGTAGACATTCACATATGAACATCTGGGACTCAAACTCCTAATATTCAAAGTCTTCGTAATAATATTTCAGGGCCATTAACTCTTAATGAAGAGAGCTTAACTATTAAAGATATTTGGGATAATAAGGGTTGGAATTTAAGAAAAATCTCCTTTGATCTCCCTAAAATTATTATAAACAGTATTAATGCTTTAAATCTCAAATGCCACATCAATGACCCTAACAATCTCATTTGGAGTCTTAACCCTAGTGGTATATTCTCAACAGCCTCTTGCTACAAGCTAATTGATGAGCAAGCACCTCATAGCCTTAATTTTAAATGGATCTGGGACCTGAAGTGTCCTAACAAGATCAAAATATTTATATGGAAATTCTATCACAGAAGACTTCCTACGAAAGGCTACCTAACCAAAATTGGTGTTAATATAAACCCTAACTGCTCAATATGCAAAGACACCACTGAGTCTATATACAACATCTTCTGGGAATGTACAATTGCTCAATCCTTCTGGCAATCAATAGGAGTGACAATTAACAACCAGGTGCATACTAATAATTGGTTCGAATTATTACGAAACGCAAGCCCTACTATAATATATAATTACATAACTTGGGAAGATATACTACCATTTGCTCTTTGGGCCATTTGGAATAACAGAAAGCATAACAACCGCAACAATACCAACACCTATATTAAAGTAAAAAAGGTGCTTGATCAAATAATGGAATACACCTTTCCCACATCCAGGGTCTATACTTACAACAAAATATTAAGGATTAATGTAAAGTGGCAGCCCCCCCCCCCCCAAAAGGCTGGTTTAAGATCAATGTTGATGGTGCCTTCAGAAGCAACTGTCTGGAAGGAGGTATCAGCGGAGTCATTTGCGACTATAAGGGCCAATGGCGGACAGGTTACCACAAGAAAATTCATGCAATATCACCAATACAAGCAGAGCTTTAAGCATTTCGGCATGCGCTTCAACTAATTATCAGGGAACATATATTCCCAGTTTAAGTAGAAACTGATGCCACAAAGGTCATACGTTTTCTTCAGGATGATTACCCAACTTACAATAATTTAATTTATGAATGCAGGTGGTTAATAGATAAGGCATTCATGCAGTGGACAATCACATTGAAGCATAGCTTCCGTGAAGGGAATATGGTGGCTCATCTTTTGGCAAAAGCAGCACTAATGCAAAGTAGCTACAATAAATTATGTGTCTTAGTTTTACCACCTGAATTTGTAATAGATGTCTATGACAAAGATCAGGATGGATATATATATATATATATATATATATATATATATATATATATATATATATATATATATATATATATATATATATATATATATATCTTAGAAATTGTTCTAGGGACCAATTCGGTCATATGGCTGCTTTAGGTAATGACAATTCCTTACAAGGCATAATATCAACCCAAGATGGCATATGTACTGATGACAATGTTAAGGGGCATGAGCCCTAGTTATGATTAATATAAGTACCTTTATGTTAAAAAAAAAGTTAAATACAATAACAACAACAACAACAATAATAAATCCAGTAGTTTCCCACATGTGGGGTTTGGGAAGGGTACTTACCCCTACCCCTGGAAGGGCAGAGAGGTTGTTTCTGATAGATCCTCGGCTAGAGAACAACTGAAAAAGAAAAGGTAATTGCAACAAGTACGAATAATAGAAAGATGAAATAAGATTGAATCCAAGAATACAGTCAAACTCTAGGTAGGAATAGCCATCTATGGACAAAAGATATCATACTAACACTAATACTAGCGAACTGAGTAAGACAAAGAGAAACGCTTGACTACCTACGAACTTCTACCCTAATCTTTGACCTCCACACCCTCCTGTCTAAGGCCATGTTTTCAGTCTGCTCCAGCTGCACCATGTCCCGCCTAATAACCTCTCCCCAAGACTTATTAGGCCTATCTCTACCCCTTCTGCTACCCACCGAGGCTAACCGCCCCACTTTCTAATTGGGGCTTCTATACTTCTCCTCTTAACAAGCCCGAACCATCTCAACCTCGCCTCCCACATCCTATTCTCCAGAGGGGCCACTCCTTCCTTTTCACGATTAACTTCATTCCTAATCTTATCCAACCGGGTCACATCCACCTCAACATCGTCATCTCAGCTACTTTTAGCTTCTGCGTATGAGAGTTCTTGACCGGCCAACACTCTGCTCCATACAATATGGTCGGTCTAACTACAACCTTGTAGAACTTATCTTTAAGTCACAACGGCACACTCTTATCAGATAAGACACCGGAAGCGAGCGTCCTCTTCATCCATCCTGCTCCGATATGGTGCATGAAATCTACATCAATCTCCCCGTTACCTTGTATTATAAATCCAAGAAACTTGAAACTACCTATCTTGGGGATGACTTGCGTATCAAGCCTTACCTCCATATCCTCTTCCTGGGTACCGTTGTTGAACTTGCACTCCAAGTATTCCGTCTTAATCCTACTCAACTTGAAACCCTTAGACTTTAGGGTCTGCCTCCAAACCTCCAGCCTCTCGTTAACACTACCCCGTGTCTCGTCAATTAAAACTATGTCATCAGCAAATAACATATACCATGGCACCTCACCTTGAATGTGTCTCGTCAATGCGTCTATCGCCAAGGAAAATAGAAATGGACTAAGAGCTGATCCCTAGTAAAACTCCATCATAACCGAAAAGCATTTCTCGTCTCCTCCAGTTGCCCTAACCCGAGTCTTAGCTTCATCATACATGTCCTTAATCATCCTAATGTATGCTACTGGACCCTTTTACCTCCAAGCATCGCTAGAGCACTTCTCTAGGGACTTTGTCTTAAGCTTTCTCTAGGTCAATCAATACCATGCGCAAGTCCTTCTTTATCTCCCTATACCGCTCCACCAATCTCCTCACAATGTGAATGGCTTCCATAGTCGAACGCCCGGCATGAAACCGAACTGGTTCTCAGAAATGGACACACTGGTCATCACCGTTACTTCAATCACCCTCTCCCAACTTTAATAGTATGGCTTAGCAGCTTAATCCCCCCTATAATTACTGCAACTTTGGATATCACTCGTATTTTTATACAGAGGAATCATCGTACTTTACCTCCATTCATGGCATCTTCTTCGTCCTAAAAATGACGTTGAAATGCCTAAGTATTTCATCTGGCATGGTAGCTCTACCCCTGTGCATCTTACACATAGCTCCCTCGACCTCCTATACTCTTATGTGCCTACAAATACTCAAAATTCCTGCGCATCTCGAAGTGCTCCAAGTCGCCCAGCACAAATTCCCTATCACCCTCTTCGTTCAGGAGTTTATGAAAATATGTCTGCCATCTTTGTCTAATCTGAGCCTCTTTAATCAAAACTCTACCTTCTTCATCTTTGATACACTTAACTCGATCCAGATCACGGGCCTTCATCTATCTCACCTTGGCTAGCTTATATAACTTCTTGTCCCCGCCTTTGGCCCTAAGCTCTTCATACAAACGCCCAAACACTACAGTCTTAGCTGTAGTAACCGCTAAATTCACCTCCTTCTTAGGCCTCCTATACCCCTCCATGTTCACCCTCTTCGCCTCCTCATCCATGCTCTCTATAAGCGTCAAGTACGCCGCTTGCTTGGCTTCCACTTTCTCTTGTACCTCCTCACCCCACCACCAGTCACCTTTGTGGCCGCTAGAGAAACCCTTCGAGACCCCTAACACTTCTCTCGCAGCTACTCTAATACATTTCGCTGTCGTGGTCCACATACAGCTCGCATCCCCACTGCTCCCATAGCCAACAACTTTCCCCCTAACTCCTGCGCTATATCACTAGTCAAAGCACCTCACCTGATCCTAGATTGTCCATACACGACACTCTTCCTCCTTTTCCTCATAATCTCTAAGTCCATCACCAATAATCTATGATGAGTCGTGAGATTCTCACTTGTTATAACCTTGCAATCCTTGCAGAGACTCCTATCGCACTTCCAGAGGAGTAGATAATCAATTTGAGTCACAGCCAACGAACTCCGAAATGTAAGGAAGTGCTCCTCCCTTTTCGAAAAACACGAGTTGGCAATCACCAAATCAAAGGCTAAAGCACAATCCAACAACAAAGTACCTCCTCCGTTCCTAACTCCAAAGCCAAAGCTACCATGCACGCCGTCATATCCCCCAGATATCGCTCCAATGTGACCATTGAAGTCCCATCCTATGAATAACTTCTTGGTGAGCGGAATGCCACGTACCAACCCATCAAATTCTTCCCAGAAGCGCCTCTTAATCTCCTCGTCCAAACCCACTTGAGGCGCGTAAGCACTAATCACATTTAAAGAGACCCTCCCACAACCAGCTTAATAGCCATCAACCTATTGTTCACCCACCTAACTTCTACCACTAGCTCCCTAAAATCCTTGTAAACCTAGATACCTACCCCATTCTTACCCCTCTCGCGTCCTGAGACCCACAATTTAAACCCATTAGCATCTCGAGCCTTCAAGCCCACCCATCTAGTCTCCTGGACACAAGCAATGTGATCTTCGCCACTCTATAGACTTCCCTGTTAAAGTTCTTATATTTCAGGACCCCACTCTCAGCCTAGAGATTCCCTTGCTCCCTTTGCCTCCCCCAACCCCCCCCCCCTCCCGAGGACATGACCTTATTCCACCATCACTCACCCCAGCCACTATAATCTACATAGATTAATGGCGATGATTGTAGCCATTTTGTGCAATAAGAATTCAATTCTATGTATAAAAACCAATTATTGTTCTTCTTGTGCTCATTTATTTTAGTAATCACGTCTAATTATCTAAAAACAAAATTTGCTCAAAGTAGTTGATACTAAGAAGATTGCAAACTATACAAGACATAGAAAATAATACTCCCTTCGGTCCATAATAAGTGATCAATTTGCTTTTGGCACGCCCATTAAGAAAATACAAAATTCTATACAAAAATACCTAGTATGACTAAACTACCATTAATTAAATATTTAATGTGAGGAGTAAGATAACTTTTTAGGGATATATACATAAAGGTAATTTTGTAAAAACAAATTGAATTCTTTCTTGATTATATAAATGGACACTTATTTTGGACCAAAATAAAAAAGTAAATTGGTCACTTATTGTGGACCAGAGGGAGTAGAAGATTATAGTAAGGACATGCATTGAGAAGAGGTCCATCCAAAGTAAAGCATGTAGTGATGGCATTTAAGAAGAGGAAAGACCAAATACATAGGTAGCCCCTTAAAGTTGGCTCTAATTTTCATTTAGACACTTCAACTAGGATCTGTACCTATTGAACACTCCAATCATAACAAAATTGTGTTTATTGAACACAATAGGCTGCAAAAAAGTGCATTTTTCACATCTGTCGCGTGTGTGAATTGATCCAAAAAAAAAAATTAATTTTCCACTTTTTAAAGGGAAAAAGGCTAAAATTGTCCCTCTACTTTGGATAATTAGCCACGTTTATACCCGTTTCTACTTTCCGTCTAAAATTGTACCTACCGTTGACTTAGTAAATAAAATTTCCCTAACCCTAACAGATGTCCAACATGGCACCTGGGACCCCATAATAATTTGCCAACTAAGAAAATATGAACCCATTTTAAAAATTCGCCCGACCCGATTGGATTACACTAGAACCCATTAATTAGTCTTCTTCTTCTTCGATTAAAGAAGACCATAGTCAGCCGGAGTTGAATAAACGGCTAGAATCCGGTCAAAGTTCTTCAGATCTGGGTCCCTGAAACAAAAGAGAAAAAGAATAAGAGAAGTAACATTAATGGGGGTAGGCGTCTCCAGCTAAACCCGATTCACCATCGCCGGCAAGTTTATCTCTATGCCCGATTGAGAAACACAGTCTTCTTTAATTTAAAATCAAAGTAAATCCCCTAAAATTTACTACTACAAATAGTCATCAGATTGGTTTTTAAAAAATTACACTGATAAAACAAGAGATACTTACTCTTCAAGAAGTGAACTTTCCCACATATCTTTCCAAACAATCAATTTTCTCTCATAAATTGGATCCATAAGTTTACATGAAAAAGATACCCATCAAACTCAAAATATTTTGTGCTTCTTCAGAAAGAATTTGTGAAATTCCTTTGGTGAAACAACTGGGTTCAGAACACTGGTTATTGTGTTTTTCATTTCATTTTCGATGGTTGACGGTGCCGGAATAACAGAGTGATTCTTCTTGTAAAACTTTTTTACTTTTGAAAGTATGTGATGGTCACAATTTGAAGAAAGTTTCTGGGATGATTGATTACGGGTGCGGGGTATTTTCATAAAGGTGGTTGGCTGGATTTCTTCGAGCTACCACACACTGGTTGGATAGTTGGGTCAAATAAATGGGTACGAGCCTTTAAAGTTTGTGTTTATATGGGTTCTTATTTGCTTAGTTGGCAAATTATTATAGGATCCCAGGTGCCACGTTGGACATCTGTTATTGTTAGGGATAATTTTAGTTACTATGTTAACCATAGGTACAATTTTAGACGGAAAGTAGAGGGACAATTTTGGCCTTTTTCCCCTTTTTTAAACCATATCACCACCTTAGCTTTTTTTATCTGGAAATCTCCAAGCCACTTTATCCATCGCCGGAGATTTCACAAATTTAAAATCACTCATTTCATCTTCAGCGATGCACCTTTATCCATTCACCACCATCTTCAACCAACATTTTGCAACGGCGCCCAAGTCAACTCCGTCAAGTGGAACCACACCATTTGTTCCCATCCTATGAAATATTTATTCTATTACATTAATTTCAAGTATTTACGGTAGTTTTAGAAGCCTTATAGTAGTATTATTATCATCATCATCTCACCACCAATAAAATTTCTCATTTAAATACTGAAGATTAAAAAATCACCATCCATCAATGGCGCCCATCTTTATTCTCCATTCTTAGCTATCCAACACTCCAATAATAGTGGCCCTTATCCTCTCTAAATTCTGACATCAAAATTATTGAATTAAACACAACAAGAATTTAAAGATTCTATTGCCACATATGACCTTAATTTTGTACCAAAATGGTGATCGAAGATAAGTGTTGAGTGATGAATGAAGGTGATTAGGTGAAGAAAAGGGGTAACAGGTGTTCTGTGATGTGAAATAAATTTTAGAAGACAAAAGGAAGTAGGTAATGCTGTGGGTTTTGGACAGGGATTTATAAGAACAGAGGAAAAAGATGATGGCGCCCAGGCAAGCCAACGATGAACTAGTCATGTATTTGTTTTTTTTAATAATTTCAAAGTGGTTGATTTTTATTTATTAAGAGAATAATTAGTAGAAAATTATAGTAAAGTAAAGTATAAACTAACAAAAGAATAAATACGGTAAACTTAATACTCAAACCATAAAGTGTTTACTAGAATATTCTCAAAACCTGGTGTCACAAGTATATGAGCAACTAGTAGAATATACAAAACCACCTATGCTATTGTCTGGAATAAAATAGACAGGAAATAAATACAAAAGAGAGACTGCGGGTGCTGCAGAACGGACGCAAAGAGAAGCTCACCACTATGCTTCGGGGTTACGGGGGTGAACCTGAATGACTGTTAGATGCACCTGCCTCAGATCCTACACAATTAGTGCAGAAGTATAGCATAAGTACATAAACAACATGTACCCAGTAAGTATCTAGTCTAACCTTGATGAAGTAGTGACGACGGATCGACATCGACACTTACTATGGGCGAATAAATAAGGTACATAAATTCTCAATAGGCATGGAATACATCAATAATAATAACACAATAATTAACAGTAAATAAGTGATTCTTTAACTAGGTGTCAATTAGGATCTCCAATTAGCACATACCAACTTCAACAAATACGAGCCATCATATAAACTATACTTTCTCAAGTCATGAAAGAAATATCAAGTGTAATCGGACTTCGAGCATCATCACGCACGATTTATGCCGAGGCCGTACGGCCCGATCCAGGATAATATGTACACTGCCGAGGGTCAACCGGCGCGAACTATAGATGTATCTATTATACTGTCGAGGCGTTCGGCCCGCTCCACAAGAAGAGAGAATACTCTACAAACTCCGATTTAACCATTACTAAAGACTAATACACAAGGAGACACAATTTCTACCAACAGTCAAGTAACCCACCAAAACTCAAAGTAAATGAAGTTCGGTCTTTAGGAATCCTTTATCAAGTTTCAATATAATTTAAGTGCTTAAATTAGCCAGTAGAGTGCAAATAATACAAGTATTACATGACAAAGTCCTAAAACTACTTGGATATAAGCATGATTTGTAGCTACGCACGAACTCTCGTCATTTCGTGCGTACATAGCACACACAATTAGAAGAAAATAGCAATTGAAACACCTATGAGGTAAATTCCCTCTTACAAGGTTAGGCAAGAGACTTATATCGTTCCCAAGTTCACTTTCCGGTCAACAAACCACCCTAAAAGCCTCAAATCGGTGTCGATCAATCCGTAACTAGCCAAATATTGTATAAATTAATCAACATATACTAAAAAGTTTATAATTTAGCTATTAGAGTAATTACCTAACCCAAATTAAAAGATTTCTAAAATTCACCCCCAGGCCCATGCGCCCTGATTCCAGAAATTTTTGAAGATGAATATTACTCATAACCTCACGAACTCAAATATATATTTTCTGCTCAATTCCATAATAATTTTCGTGGTCTAATTCCATTTTTATCAAAACCTAGGTCTTTCAACAAAAATCCTAAAATTTCCACAATTTCTATGTTAAAATCTACCCATAATGTATGTATTAAGCCATATTGTGTAGAAAATACTTACTTCAAGGTGCTAAATGAAAAACCCTATTCAAAGAGCTCTAAAATCGGCCACAAGTTAAGAGAAATGAACCAAATAAGCCTAAGTCCCGATGTTTAAAATACACTGCCCAGACATTTCTTCTTCACGATCGCCGAAAAGGCCTCACAATCGCGAGGGCAAACAGCCCAAGCCTCAGAAGATTGGCTATCACAAACGCGACCAGAGTCTCGCGAACACGAAGGCTTGCATGTCCTGCCCTACGCGAACGTGAGGGCTTCTTCGTGAATGCGAAGACCAACAACGACCACCCCTGCCCAACTCACCCTATGCGAACGCGGGTGATGACGTTCAAATCCACTACTAAAAAGTAAATGAACATGGTCGCATGCAATATAATTTACCCAACTATGAGTCGGGGTCGAATCCCGCAGAGAACAATATGTAGGCAATTAGGAATGTAAGAGAATTATCACTTGTTATGCAATGCCAAACATTAAGAACTGTTTTGAGAAAATATTTATATCTAATTGCGCAAATTTTAACTAACCTAGAAAGCAAGTAAAATGATCAATGGCTACAAGTATGGATGCATTGGGAATTACACTCAAGTAACGATCTAATGGATTTCACGATTTTACAAATATGAGCGAGTTTATGTTAATTAGCCACGGGTAATAACTCTATATTAGCTTCTTCCAAAGACTAACAAGACTTCCTAATTGAATTATTCCTAAGACAATTAAGAGATTAAGCACACCCGAATATGGCTACAAGTAGTTCAATCCTATCCCTAGGTAGAATCTATAAAATGAGGGTTAAAGCCTCAAGTTCTTGTTAATTAGTCTTTCCCAACCCCAAATATTCTTTCCCAAAATTAATTTGAAGTTGATAGGCGAGTCTTAGGGTTAGCTAATCCATTTGGAAATATTAAAGAACAAGAATAATTAAAGTAACAATAACTCACTTCATAAAAGATAAAAAATCATTCAATACATAAGCACAACAAGGTATTCAATCCACACTTTAATTCTGAATATTCCCATAAACAACATTCAAGTGTTGAAATAAATACTACAAACTTAAATATTCAATAAAAAGCAAGGAAATAAAAGTCCAAATGAGTAAGAAATTCATAACCAAAATCTTCAAATCTTCAAAACCCAAGTGTATGTGCAAAAACCCTAGCTTCCAAACTTGTTCTCTCTAGTCTTGAGGACTGAAAATAAGCCAAAGATAGGCTAGGTCGTGTATTTGTGGGTTTGGAATCGAGAAACTGTGATTTTCCAAATTTACCCAGACCTGAAGCCCGTCGACCGCACCTGCGGAAGAATACACGCAGGTGCAGCTCCGCAGAAGCGGATCTACTATCACAGATGCAAATATTAAAGGGAAGTTATGTCTCCGCAGATGCGGACATGCAAGCATAGATGTGCAACCGCAGAAGCGTTGCTATCACCGCATATGCGATCCCAGGCTAGGAAGCTCAATTACGCAGATGCGGTCCATTTCCTCGTAGATGCGAGGTCGCTTCTGCGACCAGTCTTCCGCAGATGCGGAATCACAGAAGATTTTTGCATTGTTTCAACCTTTTTTTGTTCCACTTCTATTGGATTCAACTCTCTTCATGGAATCATTTACCCAAAAATCTAACAATACACACAATAAACGCCCTCATATATAATTAAAGGACATAAAAACTAAAGAAAATAGATTAGAGTGAGTGGTAAAATCACCACTTATCAGCGGGTCCGTTCACTCGAACACGAAGGCCACAGGTCCCAGACCTTCCCGATCGCGAAGCACAAATTCCAGTGCCCTAATTTTCCCTCTCTACGAACGCGACCCCACCCACGCAATTGTGGAGAAGGAAACTAGAACCAGCAGTGACAACATTTTTGAGCTTAGCTACGGGCGGTCCGAAACTCACCCGAGCCACCCGGGACCTCGTCCATATGCACCAACAAGTCCATAAACATAATACGAACCTTCTTGAGCTCTCGACACACATAAAACAACATCAAAACTAAGAATTGCACCCTAAAACCAAATTGAATCAAGTTATGAACTTCAAGCTTTTTAACATACTTCAATGTTGATACTCAATTTTTTCCTATATATTTTAAACATGCAAAGTACCTTCAAAATAGCATATACATGCATATATAAGCATGCCGAAGGTTTTATTTATTTTTTCCATAATTTTAAGGGTTTTAAATTGATTGATTTTTCTTCCTTTTTATCCAAAAAATCCCCAATAATTATTTTCAAAATTATTATTTTTATAATTCATCTATTGGATTTCTATATTTATGCCAAAATATGGCTAATGTAATTTTTATATATTTTTTGCAATTACATTTAGTATTTTTAAAGCTAAATTGCACATAATTGCAATGTTAGCCCTTTTAAGATATAATTATGTTTTATATACATAAAATTGGATCCTTATTTTAAATTGCTAATTATGTATCCAAAATTATTTTAGCATTCTAAATTATTTTTTCAGAAATTATCTACTATTTTTTATAAATTAAATAGGGAAAAAACTGGCTATTTAAATTATAGCCAAATTGGCTTTCAATTATAGCCGAACCAGGACCCCAATTCCCAGCCCAATTTAACAAGTAAAACCCGACCCACACCCTATTAACCCATACCCCAACCCGGAACCCAACCTACCCTTTTTAATCTCGACTGTTGATCTCCCAGATCAACGGTCCACGTTATTTCTTTCCCTTTTTAATCCAACGACCCCCAAACCCTACCCCATTCTCTCATTTGCACCGCCCATGTGTCCCTTCCTCTCCAAATTCTCTCTGAGACTTAACTCAAACCCTAATCGCCGTCACCGGCGTGAACCCCTCCTACGATGTTTCTACGTCTTCTCCTACCGGGCCTGGTCTTCCACACGCCATGGCTCTTCGATTTCTTGGATCCTTGAGATCTTCTCAAGGGAACCCCAACTGGTTCCGGTTTGGAACTTTGTTTATCAGCCTGTCTCAGGCCATTTTCCGTTTGTGAGTAAGAGCTTCTTCTTATTTTATTACGGATCTGTGGGTTCTTGACCTATTCTATCATCTCTACTACTTTTCTGGAAAACCCTAGCTTTAAATCCTCCGATCTTTTTTAGATCTGTGATGGATCTATGTGTCTTTAAAGGTTCTCACCTGTTTTCCTCAAAAGATTTCTCTGATTTCAAACAATTTCCTCATTTTCCAGACTAGGGTTTCAAAACCCTTTTGCAAAAACGATTCCTTTCTGATTTTTAGCAATTACTTTGTGATTTTTAACATATTTAAACATCACTTGAGTATTTCCTTTNCCAATATCGCTACTGGCTCCTCAACATAAGATAGATCCTTGTCCAGCTGGACTGAACTGAAATCCAACACGTGTGATGAATCACCGTGATACCTCCGGAGCATCGAGACATGAAATACCGGATGAACTCCCGCCAAGCTGGGAGGTAAGGCAAGCTCGTAAGCAACCTCCCCAACACACCTCAAAATCTCAAAAGGGCCAATAAACCTCGGACTCAGCTTCCCTTTCTTCCCAAATCTCATAACGCCCTTCATAGGCGAAACCAGAAGCAGAACCCGCTCTCCAACCATGTAGGAAACATCACGAACCTTTCGGTCCACATAACTCTTCTGTCTGGACTGGGCTGTACGGAGTCTATCCTGAATCACCTTAACCTTCTCCAAGGCATCCTGTACCAAGTCTGTGCCCAATAATCTAGCCTCACCCGGCTCGAACCAACCCACTGGAGATCTACACCGCCTACCATATAAAGC
The DNA here is from genome assembly GCF_001879085.1 of Nicotiana attenuata. Taxonomy (NCBI): domain Eukaryota; kingdom Viridiplantae; phylum Streptophyta; class Magnoliopsida; order Solanales; family Solanaceae; genus Nicotiana; species Nicotiana attenuata. The sequence goes on from NW_017670491.1 coordinate 192,121, forward strand.
CTCATACGGTGCCATCTGAATGCTGGACTGATAGCTGTTGTTGTAGGCAAACTCCGCCAATGGCAAGAACTGATCCCAAGAACCTCTAAACTCAATCACATAGGCACGGAGCATATCCTCAAGAATCTGAATAGTGCGCTCGGACTGTCCCTCCGTCTGAGGGTGAAATGCTGTGCTCAACTCCACCCGAGTACCCAACTCATGCTGTACGGCTCTCCAGAATTGCAATGTGAACTGAGTACCTCTGTCTGAAATGATGGAAACTGGAATACCATGCAGACGGACAATCTCCCGGATATAAATCTCCGCCAACCGCTCCGAAGAATAGGTATTACACACAGGAATGAAATGCGCGGACTTGGTCAGCCGATCCACAATAACCCAAATGGCATCGAACTTCCTCAAAGTCCGTGGGAGCCCAGATACGAAGTCCATGGTGATCCGCTCCCACTTCCATTCCGGAATCTCAATCTGCTGAAGCAATCTACCCGGTCTCTGGTGCTCATACTTCACCTGCTGACAATTAAGGCACCGAGCTACAAATCCAACTATATCTTTCTTCATCCGCCTCTACCAGTAGTGCTGCCTCAAATCTTGATACATCTTCGCGGCACCCGGATGAAGGGAATACCGCGAACTATGGGCCTCCTCTAGAATCAACTCCCGAAGCCCATCAACATTGGGTACACAAACTCGACCCTGCATCCTCAATACCCCGTCATCACCAATAGTTGTTGATACCCAATTTTTCCCTATATATTTTAAATATGCAAAATACCTTCAAAATAACATATATATGCATATATAAGCATGCCGAAGGTTTTATTTATTTTTTCCATAATTTTAAGGGTTTTAAATTGATTTATTTTTTCCCTTTTTATCCATAAAATCCCCAATAATTATTTCCAAAATTATTATTTTGATAATTCATCTATTAGATTTCTATATTTATGCCAAAATATGGCTAAGGTAATTTTTACATATTTTTATAATTACGTTGAGTACTTTTAAAGCTAAATTGCACATAATTGCAATATTAGCCCTTTTCAGATTTAATTATGTTTTATATGCATAAAGTTGGATCCTGTATTTTTAAATTGCTAATTATGTATTATAAATCATTTTAGCATTTTAAATTATTTTTTCAGAAGTTATCTACTATTTTTTATAAATTAAATGGAAAAAATGGCTATTTAACTTATAGCCAAAATTGGCTTTCAATTCTAGCCTAAATCAAACGGACCCCCAACCCAATTAAAAAACCCACCAGACCCAAGCCCAAACCGAAGCCATACCCGACCCACCTACCCCGTTCGATCTTAACAGTTGATCATTCAGATCAACGGTCCCCATTCCCCCTTCCTAAATTAAACCCTAAAGACTATACCCCCCATCACTCATTTCCCCCTCTCATTCTCTCTCAGCCGGTCTCTCATCTCTCTCTCTCTATCTCTGGTTCTCTCTAGAACCTTCTCCTCTCCCCTCCTCTCCGATGAACCTCATCCACCTACTCCGGTCATCTCCTTGCTTGAATCCATGGAGGCCTCGCCACCTACCAGCCTTATGGCTCCCTCTTGATGTCATCATTTGAGGCCTTCAAGTGAACTAGAGGCAGTTCACTCTCCTCCCATGGTTTCTCATGCCATTTTCGGGCCATCCATGGCCGTTCGAGTAAGATCTATGACTTTTCCGGCTAAAACCGGTAACTTTTCAAAGTTTTCTCATCTTCTCAAGGTCTTCTGAAACCCTAGGTCTTGAGATTTTTCATTTTTCTTTAGATCTGTCTTACATCTAGGTGTATCCATGAGTTTTTTAATCGATTTTTCTTCATCTTTACTATTTTCGAAACCCTAAAGTCACTGATGTTCGATTCTTCTCAGATCTTTCTAGATCTGAGATGATTCAAGTATTATCAAGCTTTTTCCTATAAAATCTCCTGTTTTTTTAACTGACTATTTCGATTTTAGTTATTCTTTTCTAAAACTAGGGTTTTCTCAGAGTTCTTTTACGCATGTTCTGACTGATTTCGTTATGATTAAACCCTTTCCCTTGTTTGTTGTGATCGATTTTGTGCTCTTACTGCTTTTACTTGACTCTGTTAAAAGCCCTTTCTTTTAAGATTCTCTTTACTTTGTTTCTGTAATTTTTCTTACTTGGCCTCTCTGAGTGTTAGCATGCTTTCTTTACTCTGTGTCTGTATGTTAGCCTGCTTACTTGAGTCCTGAGATTACCCTGCTTCGGATATGTTTTCCTGAATCCTTAGCCTACTTATGTCGCTTTTGCATGACTGTGTTCACTTTATTTGTTCATCTTTTGCTTCTTTCTGTGACTATGCTTCAAATATGTTTTCTTGCTACATTTGTGGACTTCCTCTATTTATATGTTGAAAGTACAGAGTCATGACTTTCTTTTGATCAAGTCTGGTTTCCTTAATCTATGGTGATTGGAAATTTTCTTTCAAAAAACCCTAAAAAAAAACTTTGCACGTTTGTTAAGCTGATTGATTTCCTTACCCTATTTTGCTATGATACTTATTTCTCTACTAAGTTGTGTCCTTAATCAGGGCTTTATGAATTTGGTCCTACTCTATGCTACTGAATCTCGACCCCTACCTTTCCACTTGATTTGATTAGTTGCTTACCTTAATTAATTCTCCTTGCCTTGTCTGCATTGCTACTGATTGTCTCCTTAGTTTGTAAACCTTCTGAACCTAGCCTTAATTACATGTTCTATACTGGTACTATTTTTTGAAATCTTTCCTTACTTGTTATACTCCAGCCGTGTATGATTTCTTTCCTTACTTGTCACCTGCCCTTTTACCATTCACACTGACTCCCTTAATCAAAGGGAGATTCGAACCATTTTTTTATGTTGAGTTCCGTAATTACTGAAGAATTGATTCTTGCCTTATTTGAACTAGTTTTCAAACCACTATATAAATGACTCTCTTCTACAGTCTTCGACACGAACAATAAGTTCAGAACACACACATACACACTCAAAACTCTCTCTTCTTCTTCTTCTACTACTTGTGCTATTGCTTGTCTAGCAGGCTGAAAGCTAAGGCTAGACTGTGGAACTCTACTTGCTTTACTTTTTATGCACTTTGCTTCCTTAACTGGTATGTTCCTAGTTCAATTCTGAAAATCAACTCTATGTGCTCCATTGTTTGTCAATCCTTGTCTCTTTGTGCACTGACTTAATGACTCATGTTGCACTTCTTGTCTACTGCTTTGTTCAGCATGCTTAAGTTCTGCCCTCTCTTGTTCAGATGTAATCAGCATGTCTACTTGAGTGCCTGTTTATGTCCCTCAACTAGTATGTCTCCTAATGTACATGGTTAACACCAAGTCATGACTAATTATGTGTAATAGACCCCTGCATGACTACTCCCATGCCATGTCCCTATGTCTTGTTACTATTCTAATTTCAAGCATGATTCTCTTGTTAACTCTTTGAAGCAATTGTTTGTGATCTGGAGACCAATCAGTCCCTACTTGTTCTTTGCACTTGCAGGTCTATATGCACCTCCTATCAGCCGTGTTTAGGTGTTTCTGATTTGGGCCCTCTATGTCCCCAACCCCTACTTCCTTGCTTGTACTTCTGGAACTGTACTATTCTTTTAAATTGTTCTGTGTGTGTGCTAGATTGTTCCAAGTTGTTGTTGCTCCTATCCCCTTCCCCTTTCAAAATTGTTTCCAACTCAACTCTTTTAAATCTATGTCAAGCACTCTCAGATATACTCTTAGACCACTAGGTTCTGCCCCTTTTGTGTGAGCCTTGCCTTGGGACCCTGGAGCTCCCTCTGAACTTGGACACATAAAAGTTGGCCTTTCCACACTGCACTTACTCTATCTTGGCTATGAAATCTGGGTGTGAGCACTTCCTGGGATCCCTTGAGATCCTTAGGGAACTCTGACACACCCTGATATGAGAAAGACTATGGAACAAATCTTGGCACTTGAAGTGATTTATTACATAACTCAGGGAGGAAGTCCTGATCAGGCCTCCTATAGTGTTGCTTCTTATTTTTCATTGATACTTATGTATTTCATTTCAATGTTGGTTTGTAATAACTTGTTGTAAACAAGTATTGGGGTCGGCTAGTGAAAATGGATGGGGAAAATATGCATGCTATAGTTATTAAGGGTAGAAAACATGTTATTAGGTTTATGTTCCTAATTGCGCAATAGAAACCATGCTTAGGGTTCATACATGCATTAGAAATCATGCTCTTAAGATCCGATGTTTATTGTTTCAGCATGTGCACCCTCACTACATCATGTGTTGAAATCTGCTAATAATAAACACTTTACTATTATGTTCTACGCTGCCATGTGCATTTAGAAATCCTGCTCTTAGGAAATTCTGCAATCCTGCCATATGCATTTAGAAATCCTGCATCATGAGTTTTATACATGCATCTTAGATACCATGTTTTAGGATCTTATCCATACTCGCATTCAGACTTAGTAAATTGCTGGTTATAAAAGAGGTAAAAACAGCTTCACACTTGATTATCCTGTTTAAAATAACTGGTAATAATCTCTGCATTCGTATCAACTAGAACAGCATGCTCTTAGGGTAAAATAATTTCCAAACTGTCTTTTAATAATTCTGAATAACTGCTGCATACTATTTTACGCGTAGGCAAACCTTGGGTAATCAATTTTAAATAAAACCATAACCGTCTCAGCGATCAGTGTTTAATTATCAACAGTTAAAATCAGTAGGCAAGCCTGATTCGGACTTCTTTTCTGAGTCATGTAATAGATCTGGTTCTGCTATTATCATTTTTAAAACCTTGTTAGGATCTGAATGTGGACCTAATTGTATATGAGTCATGCTGTCTATGTGCATTACCTGTGGATGTGTATTTGAGCCTTTCGTTTGTTTTCCATGCTCCCCTTTTAATTGCAGTCCTACTTGTTATTTCATGTCGCCTTAGTATTTTGCCTTTAAACCTGAGGGTCTGCCTAGAACCTCCTTCTTATAGGATAGGAGTCCTAAATTCCTCTGGGACTGATAGGAAGGCATGGGTAACAGCATGCAATAAGGGACGAGACCAACCCTCGCTTTACTTACCTTCACGGGGCGGGAAAGGATGGATATGGATATGATGACCGGTGCGCTAATGCCACTCGTAGCTCCTTTTTAAGGAGTGATTACCGGGCATTGTACTGATATGATCCTATAAGCTAACCAACCTAGGACACTCCTTTATATTTGCTAATATGCTTAACCTGTAATCCTTTTCAAAACCTAGCTTTTTCATTAGTTGTTTTCTTACAATTGTGTGTTTAAACTTAAATCCCCTACTATTTGAGCCATAAATGCTTATTTGCTAACTGTACAAATTCACAAAAACTGTCTGGTCGGGAACCACACTAGTGGATGCTGAGGGGTGCCTAACACCTTCCCCTTAGGATAATTTCAAGCCCTTACCCTATCTCTGGTTACCAAATGAACCTTATAGGTGCCCTAACGCACCTTAAATTGTTAGGTGGTGACTCTTCAAAAATGCAAACCCCTTTCCCAAAGTAAACAGTTGTCCCATACAAAAATGTCATAAACCCGATTCCCTTCGAGAGGAAAGGAAAAAGGGGGCACGGCATTCAAACGCGCCGACTCATACTTAGACTACTCGAAGTAACACCAAATTTGAGTGCAAGTCATAAATCACCATAGCGAACTATTCCCAGGCTCGAAATCCCAAACGGACCTCGATAACACCAAAGCCTACTCCAAACCAAACTTAAAGAACTTGAAAACCTTCAATGCGCCAACTTTCAACATTAAGCGCTAAAACGCTCCCGGGTCATCCGAAACCCTATTCGAACACGCCCAAGTCCAAAATTATCATACGAACCTATTAAGACTGTCAAATCCCGGTTCCAAGGTCTTTTACTTAAAACGTTGACTCAAGTCAAACTTTGCCATTATGGGCCACTATTAAGGAATTAAGTGTTCCGATTTCAACCCGAACCCTTCCAAACCCGAACCAACCATCCCCACTTCTTAAACAAATGTCCGTCCTCGAACGGGTCTAGAATCGTACACGGAGTGTTGAATAGGTGTGAATATCTGCTCCGTATGTCCTCCTTGATCTCCCAAGTTGCCTCCTCGACTGGTTGACCCCTCCACTGGACCTTGATTCCAGAAATCATCTAAGACCTCAACTGGAGAACCTGCCTGCCAATAATGGCAAATAGCTCCTCTTTATAGCTCAGGATCTCATCTATCTGAACCGTGCTGTAGTCTTATACATGCGACCTGCCGGCATGATACTTCCGGAGCATAGATACGTGGAAAACCGGATAAACTCCAGATGGACTAGCAGGCAAAGCAAGCTCATAAGCAACCTCTCCAACTCGTCTCAACACCTCAAATGGACCAATAAACCTTGGGTTCAACTAGCCCTTCTTCTCGAACCTCATGATTCCCTTCATCGACAAGACTTTCAAGAGAACCGTCTCGCCTACCATAAATGATAAATCTCGTGCCTTCTGATCCGTGTAACTCTTCTGTCTGGATTGTGCTATGTGAAGTCGCTCCTGAATCAACTTCACCTTCTCCAAGGCATCATTGACTAAATTAGTGCCATATAACATGGCCATGCAGGCTCAAACCATCCGATGGGCGAACGACATCGCCGACCATACAAAGCCTCACATAAAGCCATCTCAATGCTGGATTGATAACTGTTGTTATAATCAAACTCGGCCAAAGGCAAGAATCAATCCCACTACCCTCTGAAGTCAGTCACACATGCTCTGAGCATATCCTCGAGGATCTGAACTGTCTGCTCTAACTGCCTGTCAGTTTGCAGATGAAAGGCCGTGCTGAGCTCTACTCGGGTACCCAACTCGCTTTGTACTGCTCTTTATAAGTGTGAAGTGAACTTAGGGCCTCTATCTAAAATGATGGAAACAGGCACACCATGCAACCGAACAATCTCATGCATGTAAATCTGGGCAAATCTCTCTGAAGAGTAGGTGGTCTCAACCGGTATAAAGTGTGCCGACTTGTTCAACCTGTCGACAATGACCCAAACGACATCAAACTTCCTAAGTGTCCGCGGAAACCCAACTACGGGGTCCATAGTGATGCACTACCATTTCCACTCAGGTATAACCATATGATGAAGTAGGCCACATGGCCTCTGGTACTCATACTTAACCTGCTAAAAATTTAGGCATCTCGCTACATACTCAATTGTGTCTTTCTTCATCAGCCGCCACAAATGCTGCCTCAGGTCACGATGCATCTTCATAGCACCTGGATGAATAGAATACCGAGAATTGTGTGCCTCCTCTAGAATCTTCTCCCTCAATCCATCAACATTAGGAATACATAGACGACCCTAGAGTCGCAGGACACCATCCTCACCGATAGTAACCTCCTTGGCACCACCCTGTAGTACCGTCTCCTTAAGAACCAAAAAGTGCGGGTCGTCATAGTGGCAAGCCTTGATCTGCTCGAATAATGAAGACTTAGTAACAACGCATGCAAGAACTCAACTGGGCTCTGAAATATCCAACCTCACAAGTCTGTTAGCCAAGGATTGAATGTCCAAAGCCAATGGCCTCTCCTCTGCTGAAATGAAGGCCAAACTACCATACTCTCGGCATTTCTGCTCAAGGCATCCACAACCATATTCGCCTTGCCCGGATGATAAAGGATGGCAATATCATAGTCTTTTAGTAACTCAAGCCACCTAAGCTTCCTTAAATTGAGATCCCTCTGCTTGAACAAATATTGCAAGCTACGATGATCGGTGTAAACCTCACAGGACACCCCATAAAGATAATGCCTCCAAATATTGAGAGCATGAACTATCGTGGCCAACTCCAAGTCATGTACGGGGTAATTCTTCTCGTGGGCTTCACCTGATGTGAAGCATACACAATAATCGCCCCTCCTACATTAATAAACAGCCCAAGCCAACGCGTGAAAAGTCATAATATACAGTATACACCCCTAAATCGGAAAACAACACCAACACTAGTGATGTAGTTAATGCGGTCTTGAGTTTCTAAAAGCTCGCCTCACAATCATCGAACCATCAAAATAGAGCAGGTCAATCTAGTCAAAGGTGTTGCAATAGATGAGAAGCCCTCCACAAATCGGCGATAATAGCCCGCCAACCCTAAGAAACTCCTGATCTCGGTCGATGTTGTAGGATGAGGCCAACTCTGGACTGCCTCGATCTTCCTGGGATCTACCTTAATACCCTCGCCTGGTACAACATGCCCCAAGAATGCCACAGAGTTAAACCAGAACTCGCACTTAGAGAACCTAGCATAAAGCTTCTGTTCCCGCATGGTTTGAAGCACAACTCTCAAATACTGCTCGTCTCCTCCATGCTACACGAGTAGATCAATATGTCATCAATGAAGATAATGACAAAGAGTCAATATAGGGCCTGAACACCCGGTTCATCAAATCTATAAATGTCGCTGGGGCATTGGTCAAGCCAAAGGACATCACTAGAAACTCATAGTAGCCATATCTAGTCCAGAAAGCCGTCTTCGGAACAACTGAGGCACGAATTTTCAGCTGATGATACCCCGATCTCATGTCGATCTTAGAGAACACCCTGACACCCTCCAGCTGGCAAACAAATTATCAATACGCGACAACGGATACTTGTTCTTAATGGTAACTTTGTTCAATTGGCGGTAAATATTGCACATCCATATAGTCCCATCCTTCTTTTTCACAAACAACACCGGTTCACCCCAAGGCAACACGTTCAGTCTGAAAAAACCCCTTTGCTAGCAACTCCTCAAGCTGTTCTTTCAACTCCCTCAACTTTTTCGGAGCCATGTGGTACGGTGGATTAGATATAGGATGGGTACTCGAGCCAAATCAATACTGAAATTGATGTGACGATGTCGTGACATGCCTGGTAAATCAGAAGGAAATACATCGGTAAACTCCCACGCCACGGGCACCGAATCAATCGTCAAAGTCTCTACAACAGTATCTCGAACATAAGCCAGATAAGCCAAACAACCCTTCTCGGCCATATGTCGAGCCTTCAAGAAAGAGATAACCAGACTAGATGAATTGATATATGAACCCTTCTATTCCAATCTAGACAACTCTGGCATCACCAAGCTAATAGTTTTGCGTGGCAATCAAGGACAGCAAGGTGCGGAGACAATCATTCCATGACCACAATGACCTTAAAGTCAGTCATATCGAGCAACAAAAGATCCGCTCTGGTCTCATAACCATAGAAAGTCACGATACAGGACCGGTAAATCTGATCTACAACAACAAAATTGCCTACTGGCATAGACACATATACAGGAGTACTCAAGGACTCATGAGGAACACCTAGAAAATGAGCAAATAGAGATAAAACATAGGAATACGTAGACCTTGGATCAAATAGTACCGAAGCATCCCTACTGCAGACAGAAATAATACACGTAATCACGACATCTGAGGCTACTACATTTGGTCTCGCTGGAATGGCATAAAACCTAGTTGGAGTGCCACCTGACTGGCCTCCACCTCTAGGGTGGCCCTTACCTACCTGCCCTCTTCCCCTGGGCCGAACGGCTGGTTCGATAGATGGTGCAGTAATCATGGGCTGAGGACCCTGTTGTATTGCCTTGCCTCGAAGCTTGGGGCGGAATCTCCTCATATGACCAAGATCCTCGCACTCAAAGCAACCTCTTGGTGCGGAAGATGACTTACCCTAAGTCTGACTTTGGGGACCTGAACACCTACTAGAGGAACCCTAAAGCTTGTGGACAATAGGAGCTCTCTAGAATGGCGCTAAAATAGGTCTGTACTAGAGCACCCCAAGAAGGCGACAATGCTGGATATGTAGGCCTGCTAGACTGGCCCCTCATAAACTGACCTCTGCCCCCAGACGGAGCACCACTAAATCCTCTAGATTATCGAGATCGTTTGTCCATCGGCGCCTACTCTCAGCCCTACTGACGAATACCCTCGATCCTCCGAGCTATCTCCACAACCTGCTCGTAAAGAGTCCCCATCTCAATCTCTCTGCCTATAGTGACCTGGATACCATAGTTCAAGCCCACAATAAACCTCCATACTCTCTCTACATCAGTGGAGAGTATCATAAGTGCATGGCGAGACAACTTAGAGAACCTCGCCTCATAATCGGTCATAAACATCTGACCCTACTGGAGTTGCTCGAACTGACCCCGTGACTCTTCCCTCTAAGAGGGTGGGATATATCTCTCCAAAAATAGATGTGTGAACCAGTCCTAAGTCAAGGGAAGAGAACCTGCTAGTCTGCAGAAAAGATAGGACTGTTGTCACCACCCATATTCGCATACGTTAGATCACGCCGTAAGTTAGTCGACGTAAATTCGAGAAGAGATTATCTTTGAGATGATAAGAAGTTAATCTTATTGGTATTAAACGATACAAGGGTGTATAAGAGTGGTTAAAAGGTATTTTAAGTTAAACGAATCAAGGATGTTGTAACCCATATTTTCGGGTAAAACTAGAGGTGCTTAATATTCCCAAGAGGTCATATTTTAAGGTATTTGAAACAAAAGACGGCAAAAGTTGTCGCAACTTACGTTCACAATTTTACTAAAACTTTAGGTCAAATGTTACTAAGCTTTTCTCCCTATTTTCTTGGAATTACGGGGTGATCTACCCATAAAATTGAATATCTATGAGTCTAATTTCCAAATCATTAAACCGTTTGTCAATACAATCTTGGAGTAGAGAGATATTCGCGTTTTCACGAGACTGTGCCAAGCAGCTCTCTATGGGGCCACATAGGCGGTTGAGACATATAGATATATATAAGACGCCTCAACCCTGTTTTAAGTCATTATTTTTCAGTATATTCAGACCAGAGAACCCTTGAAACACTCTCTCAAGGTTCTCTCATGATCCAATACCTAAACAAAGGGCAAATAACACAAATCAAGTGTCGGAATCCCCTGGCGCTAGTAAGTTTCTTGTTCTTCTTGTTGTTGCTATTTTTATGTTGTTCTAGCTCGTGTGGAGGTTGTTTTAAGTGTTTTATGTTCTGTGAAATGCCCCCCCCCCCCCCAAGTTTATAATATCAACCCTAGGTGATTTCAAGTCTTCTAAAGTGACTCTAGTGCCCAAAAACCCTAATTGATTGCTAGTTTCGCTTCCTTGTTCTTGTAGCAGCATTGGAGGGATATTTCGTGGTCAATGAACGTCAAATTGGAGTTGTTCTTTCTGTTTAAAAGTAAGGAACCTCTTAACCTATATGTATTTGAGATTATCCAAGTTGCGGCTAATTCATTGAAGCTATAACTTGTGATATATCTATCGAAAGGTTTGTTAGTAATGTCATTGGTTGGTGAACTGTTGGGAGGCTTAATATGATTATTATTAATATTTTTTGGGCTGTTTGGTGATTGTTTTAACTTGTTGGAAGTCATATAAATAGGGGAGGTATTGTCTATTTTATCTTAATATAGGTTGCGGTCGATATGTAATAGCTACGACGCTTAAACGATAACGATAGTGTCATTTCTCTTGTTGTAGACTAAGGAGTGGTGACAATTGCATAGCTTGAGGTTGGGCAGTATATACAAGGTATGTGAGGCTATCCCTTTCCTTCTTTTTCACGACTCCGATTGTACATAATGTAAAGAACGAGCTTCCAAAGATACTCAACTCTTAGAAGCTAGCAGTACTTACATTGTTTCCCTTGCTAGGGAACAATTGATGGTTATGTTGCTTCTCTTATTCTTATGTTATCAATGTTGTTGGTACTTCTTGATTCTTATAAGATTCATGATGAAGAGTTAGCCCTAATAACGTGTACGGAGGATACCGACCTTACCTCACTCCGAAAGGTTCAGAATATGATTCCAATAAGTCCAACATGCATTATATATATGTGTCTATTTTACTCTACCGAGCCGCGCTATAGTCGGTCGGGTACGCCACCTATTGTGAAACCACTGATCAATTGGGTTTTACCAAGCTCCACGTGGCCAGGTGCGACTCAATCGAGCTTTATGATGGCTGGGTACATTTTTACCGAGTCTATTACGGCCGGGTACGATATGATGATGATGATGCCCATAGAGGCGAAAGTTTTAAAAGTTTATAATATATATATATATATACACACAGTTAAATCGGAGGGCCCGACTTCCCGCCATCAAGTTATCTCGGGGGAGGTACTTCGAGACCCCAAGAACATAGAGCCACCTCGGGAAGATGTCTCGAGATCACGATGATGTGAAGTCACAGCTTAGACCTCTCCTTCGGAGCTCATCAAGGACCGATTCGAGGCCGAGACAAAGACAAAGGGGGGAAGTTCCCCGAGGCACGCGGTTGAGTCTGACAGGACCGGCCTATCCCTAGCCTCTGCTGGGATATTAAGTCAAGCCGTCAGATCTCCATATTTCGTGCATTAGATATATATGTATTCGTTACTAAGTCTCCTCTCCTATATAAAGGGGACTCACCCTTCCTTGTAAACAACTATTGTTGCTCCCACAATTCTACAAAGTGAAATAATGTCTCTCTCTCTCTCTCTCTCTCTCTCTCTCTCTTTTCTTACAAAAGCTCATTGATTATCACTGATGTTGAGGATACCTCGATATTCTTTGCCTTTGAACGTGTTCTTCATTTTATAAATAGCTCTTCATCGTACAAACTCAATTTCGGTTATAAATAGCTCCATTTGATTATATTTCTAGCTGTTAGATTACGCTCAAATACCCCCGACGACCCGAGGTCGACCTTGAAGTCCCATTAGACCGAGCTCGTGCCCGGGTAGCAGACCCTTTGGTTCGCCCGTTATCTCATTTATCTACCTCCCTATCGCTAAATTTCATAATACTAGCATCGTCTGCTTTAACAAACTAGTTCGAGAATATATCACGTATTTTAGAGTCCCATTTAACAAATTTAATTGTATTTACCATTTTCACGGTAAACAGTTTGGCGCCCACCGTGGGGCTAAAAATAATAGTGATTATTTTCTTGCTAGTTTCATTACACAAATGCATATCATCTTTCACGCTTTTTCTTCCCCAAGATCCTTTGATTTCAGGTAAAAATGTCTGGCTCGGTGAACAAAGCTGAGAACGACCACCTCGATGATTGCGGGGAAAATGGTGTAGCTATCCCGGCCGCCGAAGCACCACTACAGGATCCCGATAACGCACCCGGACCAATATTAGCGGTCGCGGACTCACTGGACGCGCAGCAAGTCAGAAACTTCTCACGCCGACAGAAGCGTGCAACACAGCGACCGACAGGAAGTTCAAAAAACCCCGGCCCGGGGAGAAAAGGAAGTTAGTCTTCACGTTATTTTTGAAATGTTGCAGGCACAACAACTGGCCATAGCTCAGTTACAAAGCCATCCGAGGACTCCCAGCACACCAGCACCGGAGACAGCTCCCCTCGCCGAGCAAATACACGAAAGATCAAATGATATCGGGTCAACGGCTGACCCTACCATAGTGAAGATGTTGGAGGACCTTACCAAAAGGATCGAATCAGGCGAAAAAATGATTTTGGCCAACGATAAGAAGGTTGGGACCTACAACTCTCGAGTAGACCATATTCCGGGAGCACCCCGATCCTAAAAGGTCTGGATTCGAGGAAATTTGTGCAGAGGTCATTCCCCGAGAAAGCGGCCCCAAAGCCCATTCCCAAAAAATTCAGGATGTCGGAACTCCCCAAATACAACGGTACCACTAATCCCAACGAGCACGTCACCGCCTATACCTGCGCTGTAAAAGGCAACGATATAAAAAATGATTAAATCGAGTCTGTGTTGCTGAAAAAATTGGGGGAAACGCTTTCGAAAAGGGCCATGATGTGGTATCAAAACTTGGCTCCCGACTCCATAGATTCATTTGCCATGCTTGCAGATTCCTTCGGAAAAGCGCACGCAGGAGCCATCAAGGTAGCAACAAGGAAGTCCGACGTTTTCAAGATCAAACAAAGTGAGAATGAGATGCTGCGAGAATTCGTGTCCCGTTTACAAATGGAATGAATGGAGCTGCCACCCGTCTCCGACGATTGGGCGGTACAAGCCTTCACCCAAGGCCTAAACAAACGAAGCTTAGTGGCCTCGAAGCAGCTGAAGCAGAACCTGATCAAATACCCGACCGTGACTTGGTCGGACGTCCACAACCGGTACCAGTCAAAGATTAGGGCCGAGGACGACCAACTGGGAGCCCCTTCGGGCTCAGTATACCCGAGCAGACTCCCGATAAAAGAAGCTAGACCAAACAAAGAAAGGTATCAGCCATACCTCGAAGACAGAAGGAACGTCCCAAGATGCAACCTACCTCGCAACGATCGAAGGATAGATCGAGTACAGGACCCTCGAGGATTTATCAACAGAGTCAGGTTCGATCGAAACATAGCACCAGCTAACGCACCCCACTTATCGGGATACAACTTCTACATCGACGTTTCAGATATCGTGTTCGCTATCGGCAAGATCAGGGACGCCAAGTGGCCCAAACCGATACAGACAGACCCTTCATAGAGAAACTACAACTTAGTATGCGAGTATCACAACACGCACGGTCATAGGACCGAGGACTGCCACCAGCTACGAGAAGAGGTGGCTCGACTACTCAACAAAGGACATCTCCAGGAATTTCTCAGCAATCGGGACCAAAAATCAATTCTGAGAGAGGGAGGTGATCAAGAAAAACAAGGCAAACAAACCACGACATGTCATCCACATGATCATGGGGGGCGTCGATGCCCCACAAGAACCGGTAGTAAGAAGAACAAAGATATCCATCACAAGAGAAAAATGGACTCGGGGATATATCCCAGAAGACGCCCTCACGTTCAGCGAGGAAGACACCGAGGCCTTATCCCGACCCCATAATGACGCCTTGGTAATCTCCTTTCTTATAAATTCATTTCAGATAAAACGTGTACTCGTGAATCCAGGTAGTTCGGCCAATATCATCAGGGAGAAGGTAATAGAACGAGTCGGGCTGCTTGATCAAATCGTGCCCGCCACTCGGGTCCTTAACGGTTTCAACATGGCTAGCGAAACAACGAAGGGAGAAATCATCCTCCCGGTTACCGTGGTCGGCACAACCCAAGACGCCAAGTTCCGCGTCATCGAGGGAGATATGAGGTATAATGCATTGTTCAGTCGACCCTGGATACACTGTATGAGAGCAGTACCATCCACCCTCCATCAGGTGATAAAATTCCTGACGAAGGACGGAATCAAGACCGTATACGGAGAACGCAGCAAGGGAAATGTTCGCTATACACGACGTAGTGTCAGCATTCGCGCTTCCACCCCCAGATGAAACCACGAACAGGCCAGGTCTCGCTCCCGGTCAAACTTGACAAAGCAAAGTGAAAATTTTGCGTCACACCTCTGTTCCCGGGAGGTTACAATAATATAAGTCCCGAGACGTCGCCTGCGCACGTAACTCTAAGGTACAACCACTCTTTTCCTTGTGTTATTTTTCAAATCCAAGATTAACCCTTGCGCAGACACCCGAATTGCAAGTTTCCCAGACGTTACTACTGCTACAGAACCCCGAAGCCCCAATGGCGCATCCGTTGCACTCTTTTCCTTCCACCGAGTTTTTGTCCTAAAAAGAATGGTTTTTACCGGCAAGGTTTTAAATGAGGCAACGTTTGCAAGCCACCGGGAGGGGAACCCCGCGAGATTTTCGAAACAAACCCGTCGGCAGCTAAACAAGCAAGAAGGCATTCCCCCCAGAAGAGCGGCCCGCTCACCGGAATTTGAAAAAAAAACCAGACAAGGATTCCTGTAAGAAAAGCGATGCATCGAAACATCGGTGTGTTCAGGCCTCGTCGGCAAAAACGTGTACTATTGTACCAAAAAAATCAAAAATACTTTTTAGAGGCGGGAACCCCTTCCCAGAGTATAGCAACTAATCTTCCCCCTGAAACATCACGAAATACGCAAGAACAGGTGCCAACGGTTCAAAACACCCTAAATGGCCTCCGGGCCGAGGCTATAAGAACACAATGTACTTCAGACGGGACAAAGCCGCAAGCAATCAGCCCCGACCCGATATGGGTCGGGCCAACACAACAAGGTATATCGCGCCGAAAGATCAAAGGACGCTTTCCGGCACTCCGTCCCCCCAACGGGGAAACAACAGCACATTCCCGGCAGGGATCTCTCCGCCAAGTGCATCTCGGAATACTCGAAGATTCAATGCCTGCAATAGGGCACTCGCACAACTCTAGTACTGGAACTCCGGGCTCATGAAGCCCCAAAAACATAGCTCCGAGTTCACAAGAAGCGGTCTTCACGCTTAAACAACTTGATAACTCGGAGACTGTCGACAATCGCCATACTACATCGCCGAAAAAACTGTAAGACCTCAATTGGCATGACAAACTGTAAGACCTCAATAGGCATGACAAATTGTAAGACCTCAACAGGCATGAAAACCCCGAAGTTTAGGCTATATGTCGCATTTGTAAGAATCCCGAAAGGGCATACCCTCGATGTAGACTCCAAAACTATCACTCGGGATGAAAAATGGCTACGGCCGAACGCACATGACTACGGTCAAAATGGCTGATACAGCCAAAATAACGCAACTCGGGGACGCCCGACCGTCGCTAAAATTGCAGGCCACTACTTCGAATATATTTCGGAAAGAACCGATTAAAACAGGCTTCCCTCAACAGGCAAACAATGGGCTATGTACCTTCCGAGGTGCCCGAACTATCGCCAATTATGACTTGAAATCGAGGTTCCTTTGGAACCAACGACGGGTCAGGCAAAAATCTTTCAAAAAAGACCTTAACGAGCGGAAAACAAAGCCTACAAAAAGCCCACGGGCAAAAAACAACGTAAGAGCCATTGTCGCCAGCTAAGCAGGCCTATGGGCCACATATCAAAAAATAGCGTAAGAGCCATTGTCGCCAGCTAAGCAGGCCTACGGGCCACATATCAAAAAATAGCGTAAGAGCCATTGTCGCCAGCTAAGCAGGCCTACGGGCCACATACCGAAAGGTCTCAACGACCAAAGTCACGTAATAAGCACTACTTCATTCGGGAAAATGAAAGGCGCGTAAAGGTCGATTACAGCCCGAGTCGCAAAGCGACTCGGAGATTGGACCCGCAATAAGCACAAAACTACAGCATGCCCAAGGGCGCGGCACAAACGCCACGATCGCCAACCGAGTGAGCCTCCGGGTCACCCACTTATAAGGTCACTCCGACCCAAGGCAGAGAAGATCTCCGTCACCCGCCCGTGCGGACAAGAAAGAGCTTAAAGGTCAATAACAGCTCGGCTTGCAAAGCAACTCGGAGACTGGACCTAAATGGCTGGACAAAGTGCAGGGATCGCAACGCTTGCTCCCAGGAGCCCAGGGCCAGCCCGATTGATCCCGGACCTGTAAAGATCCCGCCAGACATCGACACCGGCCTGATCAAAGACGATAACAGAAGGAGACGCGGAAGAAATAAGACTTCAAAGTATCTTCTTATTCCACAAAACACAGAGGAAAAAGGGGGAGGAGACACACTTTCCATAAACAGGCATGTTCTACACACATCATAAATAATGCAACAGAACGACACAACTTATGATCCGTTCTGAAGAGCTACACTATAGCTTACTGGCTCACTCCCCACACTTTCAGCACGAAACGACCACGCGTCACGCTCACCCGCCCTTGCTCGGTCCAATTCATCAGAAAGAATAAAGCCCCTCGCGCCAATCTCCTCGAGTGCTTCCCTCCGAGATCTACAACGGACGTATTCCTCAATCTTTTTCTCCCAATCGAGGGCTCGCTTCAGCTCGGCCTGAGCGTGCGCAGCATCCTTCATATGGACCGCCATCTCTCGATCAACGTTGGCTCGGCTTTGCATCGCCCTAGCCCGAGCATCAATTACCTCGGCCCTGGTCTTCGAAAGTTCGGATTCTAGTTTCCCGATCACTTCTTCTTGGGTTTTGGCATTATCTCGAGCCAAGCACAGTTGGACTTCTAAGGCAGGAACCTTGGCCAAAGCACTCGCCTCCTCTAAAGCTTGAGTTTGCACCTGAACCCTGAGCTCACCGCAAGCCTTTCTGACACGATCGATATCATCCCTAAGGTACTCCATGGCCTCCAACTTTTCTGCAGCTGATATAACAAAGCAGGGCATTAACCTAATAATGCCAAAGAAAGCGAAGCTTGATCTGCATAAAGTTACCTGCTCCATCAGATAACTTCGTAATTCGAGTGCATGTACGCTTCGCATCGCCAATGCAGCAACTCACCCTCCTTCTCCTCGCTAAGCAGCCTAAGAGATTCTCCCTCATCCCGAACTTTCTGAAATTTGGCCCCTTGACGGACCAGCTCAGATATTAGCCTGTCACAGGTCTGCACAAGGAAAACTCAATGACAAACGAAGGACGTGGAATACAGGGAAGACCGCGCCTAAACTCACCACGAAGTGAAGCCCGCGGACTTCCTCAAAGTCGGAGCATACTCCTGTTGATCCCGTTCCTTCGCCCCCAGGAGAACCGGCCTTGGACAAAATATATCTATGCGAAGACATCGACGATCTGAAATCAGGTACCCAGGGGGCAGCGAACTCGGACAATGCCGCCCCCCTGAAGTCGTTGGCATGGTCAGCAGCACTAGAAGCTCCATCGCCTTGAATGGAGGGAAGAGAGGTTAACAACTCCTTCCCCCCTTCGAAAGAACACTGCCTTATCCCGAAGAACTGCCTGATACCTGCAAGCGACAGATCCAATGTAAGTAGAAAAGGGAAAATATTGCCTTGTATACATGAAGGCTGAGGCAAAGGCAGCACGCGCACATACCTTGGTATTTCGCTCCCCACCTAACGCGGAGCGCAGCTCGCCACCGATGCTCGTCGCAGGATGAATAGGTCACTAGCCTCCGAACCCAGCCGGGCAGATTAGAGACTTCGCCTGGCGTCCATGAAATTGCTAAAACAAGGTAAAAACACTGTTATTTAACTAACTTCCGCTATAAGTACAACCTGAAAGAGCACCATAGCGGTCCACTCACGTGCGTAATTCCACCCTTCGGGGAACGGCAAAAGCTTCAGGGGAATGTTGTCGATCGTCTGGGCCCGGATGAACCAACTGGCCCATTTTCGACCCCCCTCCTCTTCGTCATCAACAGCAAAAGGCGGGGATGAACGACACTTCAGGATTAACAGGCCCTGGTGATGAAAGGGTCGATACAGCCGGATGAGGTGATCGAGCGTAAATTCGAGACCAGCCTTCTCCGCGAAGAATCTAATCAGCACCACCCGCCAAAACGATGGATGTATATGCGCCAAAGTAACCTGATACTTCATACGAAAATCAAGCACGGCCCTATCAAGGGGGCCAAATGCGAAAGGATACAGGTATACATTCAAAAATCCGTCAGCGGAATCCGTAACGTTCTCTCCCGAAGGAAGCACCTGCAGTGTTACCCCCTCGCTCCATCCACAATATTTTCTCACCATCTCCAAATTCTCCCCTTTTATCAAAGAAACTGTCATCAGAACGAAATCCCTCACCTCCCGGGCGCCGGGAACAGCACCCGCCGCCCTCTGCCATGTCGCCCCCAAAGTGGTCGCCATGACTATGGTAATACTAAAAAGAGCAAAGCAAGAGCACACACCGACACTTTTTTTTGCCTAAAGGAAATGAAGTACCCCGCGCCAAAGCAGAAAGGCGGCTATCTGAAAGTAGCAAAATCTTGCCAAGGAGCTGAAGCCGCCCCACATATATACAAGAAGCAGCGACGACTCGCATGCCCGAGGCAAACCCCGGGAAGCCAACAGCCTCGACACGAATCGACGGGTCGGTACCCGGTCCAGAAAGCATCCTCCAGCAAAAAGTCGAAACTCGAAGGGCCGTTCGAATTATCTCCATGCTCGAGGAAGCATCCTACGCCATGAACCCCCAGCTCAAAGAAGTCGGGCCTCGGTGAAGCTTTAAATGCCGATACTTGACACCAGGCAAGCACCTGGTCTCGTGATTCCCTCTTCCTGAAAAGAGGAATAAACACAGGAAACTCCGATCGCGAAAGCTCCACGAATGCCCGAGGAATCGCCCAAATACGAGCAAACTCCTCAGCAAAAGTCAATCCTATGCATTCTAAAAAGAGTTATCTACATCAAGATCAATAAGGACCCCCGAGTACCCGAAGATGGCCTCCATTCGGGATGACGTTCCCGAAGGCCCCGGAATTCGATGCCTGATCCTCGAATAACTTGGAGGACCTCGATAGCCCAGGCATACCAGATTAATCCAAGATGGGTCCGAAGTATAACGATGGGTCGGAGGAGGATCAGCAGAAGATCAGAATGAAAGCTCGCGCTCAAGCCAAATATCAGCGGCAACAAATAAGAGAAGGCATTCAAAGAGCCTCAAAGGGCATGAGAGCATACTGAAACAAAATAGAGTAAGGAAAGCAGAAGTCAACAAAGTATATACTCATTTAAAATTGGCGTACAACAGCCCCCGAAGGGTCGATACATACAATTACAAAAGCTTACAAAGGGTTCCCCACAAAGATGAAAAAATGCAATAGCTCTCCCAAGCTCGAGGATCCTCTTTGACAAAGGGAGCCTCGGAGAGACAGCGGACCGAACAACCCTCGGCCCCCTTGCACGGCTACTTCAAATACACTTCTTCGAGCATCGAGTCGTGCAAGCTCCTGGCTCGGGACAGAGTTCCACGTCGATCCGGGGTACGGAGGTGAGCAGCGGTGTATAATTCGATCCCCCTCTTGAGCAGCGGTGCATAATCTGAACGACTGTCTACTTAAGGTGAAGACCGACTCCCTGTCCATCGCCACCTCGGGCCAACGGCAGCAGCAAAAACCAACAGACCAACGGCCATAGTGGGACGACGCGATTGTGCTCATCACAGGAACATCCCGGCAAAGGGCCATAGCGCAGCTGAAGGAAACCCCTCCCAACGGTCTTGAGGCTATAAGCCCCAAGCATGATGTTCGAAGATGAAAGAAGGTGGCAAGAAGGAATAGGCAAAGCATGCCGATAAAGACACTGGAATAGGAAAAACAACGCCAAGGTACCCCATTTATAGGGGGCAGCAACACGGTCGCCGAGGCTCTGGATAACTGACCGACGAATGCAATTATTGCATCCTTGAAAAACCAAATCGACGGCAGCTCTTCTTCCTTGAAGAACGGAAGTGGCAGAGTATTGAGCAGAAGTCTATGAGATATGTTATCTATCACGGAAGATTGGGCCACGACACGGATCTCCAAATGCACTATCGCCATGGGGAGTTCGAGGGGTCAATGGTCATAACCGTTTCCCATCGCTTCGTTCTGAGAAACGTGGAGACTATCTGTACGCGGTGAAATCGGAGGGCCCGACTTCGCGCCATCAAGTTATCTCGGGGGAGGTACCTCGAGACCCCAAGAACATAGAGCCACCTCGTGAAGATGTCTCGAGATCACGATGATGTGAAGTCACAGCTTAGACCTCTCCTTCGGAGCTCGTCAAGGACCAATTCGAGGCCGAGACAAAGACAAAGGGGGGAAGTTCCCCGAGGCACGCGGTTGAGTCTGATAGGACCGGACTATCCCTAGCCTCTGCTGGGATATAAAGTCAAGCCGTCACATCTCCATATTTCATGCATTAGATATATATGTATTCGTTACCAAGTCTCCTCTCCTATATAAAGGGGACTCACCGTTCCTTGTAAACAACTGTTGTTGCTCCCACAATTCTACAAAGTGAAATAATATATCTCTCTCTTTTCTTACAAAAGCTCATTGGTTATCACTGATATTGAGGATACCTCGATATTCTTTGCCTTTGAACGTGTTCTTCATTTTATAAATAGCTCTTCATCGTACAAACTCAATTTCGGTTATAAATAGCTCTGTTTGATTATATTTCTAGCTGTTAGATTACGCTCAAATAACCCCGATGACCCGAGCTCGACCCCGAGGTCGACCTCGAAGTCCCATCCAACCGAGCTCGCGCCCGGGTAGCAGACCCTTTGGTTCGCCCGTTATCCCGTTTATGTACTGCCCTATTGCTAAATTTCATAATACTAGCATCATCTGCTTTAACAAACTAGCTCGGGAATAGATCACGTATTTTTAGAGTCTCATTTAACAAATTTAATTGTAGTTACCATTTTCACGGTAAATAATATATATATATATATATATGTATATATATATGTATGTATATGTATATATATATATATATATATATATATATATATATATATATGTATGTATGTATTTCATTAGCCTCAGAGGCTCCCAGATGTTACAGGTTGTATATTCTCTATCCATGTTTACATTATTGTTATATATATATATATATATATATATATATATATATATATATATATATATATATATATATATATATATATATATATATATATATATATATATATATATATATATATATGTATGTATGTATGTATGTCAGTAGCCTCAGAGGCACCCAGATGTTACAGGTTGTATATTCTCTATCCATGTTAACATTACTGTTCTATCTTATGCTTTCCGGCCTTACATACTCAGTACGTTATTCGTACTGACATCCTTTTGATTTGTGGACGCTGCATGTCGTGCTGCAAGTCCTGATAGCCAGGTAGACGCAGCTCCCCCACCACAGTAGGCTGCCCAGTTCAGCGGTTATTGGAGATCCCTTCTCCGGACTTGCTGTGGTTTTGGTATGCATTTTTGTTATTGACATTATGGGTATGTCGAGGCCCTGTTCCGGCAATGTTGCAACACTTATGTTCCTTTAGAAGCTTATAGACAGGTGTCGACTCATGTATAGTTTGGATTGCCTTGTCGACTAATTTTTGTTGTATAGTCTCTCATTGCTTCTTGTTAGCACGCACCTTATATATAGCTTCATGATAGCGTGGGCGGCCCATGTTATATATGTTCATGCCATTATCTATCAGTATTGGTTGTTTAGGATTCATGTCTACCATTTATATTGATCTTGTCAGCCCTTATAGATAATAAGAAAGGTTAGATAAAAATGTGCATTGGTGCTCGGCAGGTATGGCCTAGTGCCAGTCATGGCCCTCTAGTTTGGGTCGGGACAACTGCCATCATCTACGGGCCCTGCCCTCCAGTTGAAAGGTGGTAAAGTCCACCTCGTGGAACTCCAATACCCTCATGTTGTGTTGTATGTCCCTGCAATGATCAATAAAGTCCTGGGGCTCCTCATGTCACTCATCGCCAAAGGCAGGAGGATGTAGATTGGTCCATCTATCCAATAGCATCTGCGGCTCGCTGGTCGCGGCTAGTCTGGGCTCTGGTATAGCTGTTGCAACTGGCTGATCCCTGCCCATGCTCGAGTCTGATATACAGCATCAGCATTCCTTGGAGCCTGAGCGATAGGGGTCTGTGCTCCCCTTCCCAGCTGAGATGTGGCTGACTCTGCTTGAAATAAACCAGCCTGCATCATAGACTCCATGAAATGCAACATACGTCCCATGACCTCCTGGAATCCTGGTGCGTACATGAAATCTTCTAGGGCCGGCTTAGCTTCAGGTACCTCGCCCTACCCCTCAATAACAGGATCCTCCACTGGATCCACTAGTGGCACAACTGGAGCAACTCCAGGACGCCCTCATCCTCCAACAAGAGTTGGAGCCCTCCCTCGGCCTCTAGCAATCGGGGGAGCAGCTTCTCCATGGCCGGGTACATATGCCGCGTGCGTTCTCACCATCTCTGAGAGAATAAGAGAAAGATACTTAGCAAAACATCAATTGCACGATAGGAGATAAAGAAAGAGAATTTTTCTAACACCCTATAGCCTCTCGATGATAAGTACAGATGTGTCTGCACTGATCTTCAAGACTCTATTAGGCATGCTCATGACTTGGGAGACCTACGTGAACCTAGTGCTCTGATGCCAAGCTATCACGACCCGGTATCCCCTTATAGGCCGTGATGGCACCCAACGTCGCCACTAGGCAAACCAACAGTTAACTAGTCGTGTATTTGTTCTTTTGTTTTGTTTTTAATAATTTTGAAGTGGGTGATTTTTATTTATTAATAGGATGATTAGTAGGAACTTGTTACACCCCATAGTTTCGTACATGAGAGTACGTCGTAAGTCAATATATGTAAGCTTAGAAATGAGATCATCTTTGAGATAACATAAAGTAAGTTAATAATATTAACTTAGAGGTTACAAATATTTAAGATCATGAACTGCAAGTACGAAGTCTTAGAAGCTAAACGAATTGAAGAAAATAAGTTTTGTCTAAAGTTAGCAAGTTGGGAATGTTATAACATGTACTTTTGGGGTGAGACTAGGGTGTTCAAAATGATAAGGAGGTTATGTTATGAGTTATCTTAGTTATATGATAGTCGTGTGTTATGTTTTGAAGTCAAGCGAGTTGTGGAACGAAAGTTGGCAAAGAACTTCACAAGTAATATTCATAAATATGCTGAAAATTAGGTCAAATTTAGTTGAGCATTTCACCCAATGTACTTGGACTTACGAGATGATCTACCTACCAAATTTAAGATCTACGAGTCTAGTTTCCAACAGATTAAACCTTTCATTGATACAATACTGGAGTAGAGAGATATTCTTGTTTTTGCGAGAATGTGCAGACTGGTAGGTGACAAGTAGGTGCATCACCTACTTGCCAAAAGTAGAGGCCTCAATTAAAAGCTCCTAAAGTCGGCCAAGAAGGGACTTTTAAGGAATTATTAACTCATTTATTTCTCTCATTTCTCAGTCAATGAAAATCAGATCGAACCCCTACAACTCCTTCCCAAAAATCCCACACAAAACCTAGGTAATTTTGAGTGATACGATGTGATTCTAGTAGCGAAAACCCCGGACAGCATGCTAGTTTCTCTTTCTCCTTCTTGTAGCTGCATGGAGGGGACTGATTTTAGATGAATAAGAACTAGGTTTCGTGGGTTCTACTCATTCCAAGGTAAACATATGTTTCTCCTTCCATTATCTATGCTTGTACGAGTTGTAGCTCGATCGTAAAGACTAGACCTAGCGAGTTTTGAAAGACTGGTATGTTGTTTGTTGTTGCATCACTGTTGGCTGGTTGTGAACTTATTTTTAAGTAGAATTCATGGCTGGTTTATAGGTAAGAGGCTTAATTATGTATTGTTGGTTGTGTTTCTCAATTTGAAAGACAAGACAAGTCGAAACGTGTTTTAGTAAACAAAAATCAGTTCTGAGTTGTTGAACTTGTAGGACTATTTTGTGGGTTGTTTCGTGTTGCTGTTAGGTTGTCTCTATTGCTACAGTTTTATGGATTTTGGGAGGTGAAATAGTGTGGAGAAACACCACATAATGTCATAGTGGTTGTCTGGTCATTCGTTGTTACATTTTTCGGTTGTTTGACACTACTAGGGTTGTCGTTTTGTGTATGAACTGATCGGGGTGTGTGGGCTATTTATGGTATTTTGTGATGGATATAAGGTTGGAAAATGATGTATACATGTTGTTATTGTTTTGTTCTTGTTGTTTTTAGTGTTATGTCGAATTAGGAGGAAGTAAAGATTATAGGGGAGATATTGCCCGTTTTATTATAAAATAAGCTTGTCGTTCGTTGTGCGATAGTTGTACCTTCTATAACTTGATGATAGTATTATTATTGTTTTTGTAGATTAAGGTGCAATGAGATGAGTTTAACGTGGTTATTGGACATATTGTGATAAGGTATGTTAAGTCTAAACCTTTCCTTCTTTTTGGCATGATCCAATAACTACATGTATTTGATAACGAGACATAAAGAGAAGATCGTATTCTTGAACTTATGTACATTATCATAGTCACATAAGTTACAGTATTCTTGCTTATAGAGATTTTATATTCAGTTAAGTATTGTCTTCTTCCAATCAAGAGAGCAGAGGGTCTATATATACCGGTCTATACAGTACTATAGTATTTTCACCACCATCGAGCTATAATCGCTGGGCAGGCCCCTATTGGGCAGCCTCAGATCAGATGGTAAGTTATATACCGAGCCTATTGTGGCCGAGAATCTATGATCGAGCCCAGAATAGCCGAGAAATAGATCCTAGTATGGTCGAGCGCCTATGAGAGAACCTATTACGGCAGAGCGGTTATTGGTGCCGTGCCTTATAGGGCCGGACAACTATTTTACTTACTATTGAGAGAGTTGAGTCAGTATCAGCAGGTAAGCATCTTTAGATCATATTTGACTCCCAAATACTTTCAGTTGTTATATTATCAGTTCAGTTTCGCTTTCAGTTATTCTATTGCCTTACATTCTCGGTACATTATTTCTTACTGACGTCCCTTTTGTTAGGGATGCTGAATTTCATGCATGCAGGTCCTGATAGACAGCTGGATAGACCTTCCCAGTAGATAGAGTCAAACATCAGCTCGGTTGGTAATCTCCACTTCCTCGGAGTTACCAAGTTTAGACCTTGGAGTCCATTTTATATATACAGGTTTGATGGGTAGCCGAGGCCCTCCCTACCATGATACAGTTCAGCTATCTCTAGAGGATTGTAGACAAAGTCCTGTATAGTTTGTATATCAGTAGATGTCCATGGCGTCCTTGTCAGCCTGCACACACACACACACACACACACACACACACGCACACACACACACACACACACACACACACACACACACACACACACACACACATATATATATATATATATATATATATATATATATATATATATATATATATATATATATATATAAGCTTTTGGGTATGTTTACCCCTCAGATAAGAGAGGTGGTATTTATAGATGATTCAAAATATGGCCTCTCGGCCTAAGTTGAGGGTTACTCTCGAAAGTTTACAGTTATAGAGTGGTGGTATGCTCGGGCCGAGTATGGCACCGAGTGCCGGCCATGCCTCTTCAGGTTTGGGGCGTGATAGAAATTATAGTAAAGTAAAGCATAAACTAACGAAAGAGTAAATACAGGAAATTTAATACTCAAACCATAAAGTGTCCGCTAGAATATACCCAAAACCCGGTGTCACAAGTGTATGAGCAACTAGTAGAATATACAAAACCACATATGCTATTGTCTGGAATAAAATAGATAGAAAATAAATACAAAAGAGAGACTGTGGGTGCTGTAGAACGGACACAGAGAGAAGCTCACCACTATACATTAGGGTAACGAGGGTATGCGCCTGAATGACTGCCAGATGCACCTGCCTCAGATCCTGCACGATTAGTGTGGAAGTGTAACGTGAGTGCATAAACAACATGTACGCAGTAAGTATCTAGTCTAACCTCAAAAAAGTTTTAACGAGGGGTCAACATAGACACTTACTATGGGCCAACAAATTAAATACAGAAATTTTGAATAGGCATGGAATACATCAATAATAATAACATAATAATGAAAAATAAATAAGTGATACTTTAACTAGGTGTCAATTAGGATCTCCAATTAGCACATACCAACTTAAGAAAAATACGAGCCATCAAATAAATTATACTTTCTCAAGTCATGACAGAAATATCAAGTGTAATCCGACTTCGATGTTATCACGCACGATTTATGTCGAGGTCGTACGGCCCGATCTAGAATAGTGTGTACACTGTCGAGGGTCGACCGCCGTGAATCATAAATGCATCTATTATAATGCCAAGGCATTCGTCCCGCTCCACAAGAAGAGAGATACTCTACGAACTCGTATTTTACGGCTACAACAAGACTAATACACAAGGAGGCACAATTTCAACCAGCGGTCAAGTAACCCGTCAAAACTCAAAGTAAATGAAGTTCGGTCTTTACGAATCCTTTATCAAGTTTCAATATAACTAAGCACTTAAATTAGCAAGTAGAGTGCAAATAATACAAGTATTACATGACAGAGTGCTAAAACTACTTGGACATAAGCATGATTTGTATCTACGCACGAACTCTCGTCACTTCGTGCGTACGTAGCACACACAATTAGAAGAAAATAGCAATTTAAACACCTATGGGTTAAATTTCCTCTTACAAGGTTAGGCAAGAGACTTACCTCGTTCCCAAGTTCACTTTAGGGTCCATAAACCACCCCAAAAGCTTCAAGTCGGTGCCAATCAATCCAAAACTATCTAAATATTGTATAAATTAATCAACATATACTCAAAATTTCATAATTTAGCTATTAGAGTACTTACCTAACTTAAATTGGAAGATTCCTAAAATTCACCCCCAAGCCCACGGGCCTTGATTCGAGAAATTATTGAAGATAAATATTACTCATAACCTCACGAACTCAAATATATAATTCCAGCTCAATTCCATAATCATTTTCGTTGTCTAATCCCATTTTTATCAAAACCTAGGTCTTTCAACAATAATCCTAAAATTTCAACAATTTCAATGTTAAAATCTACCCATAATGTATGTATTAAACTCATATTGTGTAGAAAATACTTACATCGAGGTGCTAGATGAAAAACCCTCTTCAAAGAGCTCTAAAATCGGCAACAAGTTGAGAGAAATTAACCAAATAAGCCTTGTCGCGCCCCCTTTTTTCCCTCCTCGCGGGGAGAAGTCCGGGTTTCGACATTTCATGGGGGTAATAACTCATTTCCTTTTTGGGAATTGGGTATTTGAAGAGTCGCCACCTAACGGATTATGGTGCGTTAGGGCACCTAGAGCGATTAACTCTTAGATTGGTTTGCATTACCAGAGATTAGGGTAAGGGCTCGAAATAACCTCGAGGGGAAGGTGTTAGGCACCCCTCTTGATCCACAACTGTGGGTCCCGGCCGAACTCATACTTAAGAATTAGTCCATTAACAAAACAAACAGTTGAAGCAAATAATTGCAAGTAGAACATGTTGGGCATTGTATAACTCAAATAATAAGACAAGAATTTAAACAAGTTGTGTGCGTAAAAAGGAAAAATTTCCAAGTGAAGAGAATTTGGGAGAGGGGGGTCCTAGGTTGGTTAGCCTATAAGATCACATCAGTACAACGCCCGGTAATCACTCCTAAGAAAGGGACTACGTGTGGCATTAGCGCACCGGTCCTCATATCCATATCTACCCTTCCCATCCCCTCAATGGTCATTCAAAGCGAGTGTTGGTCAGCAATCTCTATTGCGTGCTGCTACCTGTCCGTTCTTAATGGTCCTGGAGGGATTTAGGACCTATACCTATAGGTGGTTCTAGACAGACCCCCTAAGATTTAAAAGGTAGAAATACTAAGGCGGCAAGAAATAACACATAGAACTCTTAGCAAACAAGAACAGGAAGGAGCAAATAAGAGGCTCAACTTACCTCCACAAATAAGGCATGTAAACAGCACGACTCAAACACAAATAAAGGCCTTTTTATCAAACGGTATCCTTAAGGCAGGATGTTTAAATGAGTATACAAAAGACGAGCAGTTTATTTATAAACTCAGAAGTAAAGCCCTGTCAGTTACCCACTGGTTTTCTAAAGCCTGTTAAACCAGAAGAACATTAAGTCACCGAAACAGTTTCAGAGTTGCAAAATTCGAAAACGTCCTATAGGTTTTCCTACACGCGGAATACAGATGACTACATTTTATATAGTGAAACAAGTCAGGTTTTTTCTTTAAAAAAACGGACTTTTTAATCCCTATAGGAATGTTGTCCAATGATAGATTAAAGCAGTTTTGAAAGAACTCGTTTCAGGAAAAATAAATCATTAATTAAACCAGTTTCGAAGTGAACTGAACGTGGACTGGATTGATTTATTTAAACTAGTTTAGATCGACATGCAGAATTTCTGGTGTTGTTCTCTATAGGCATGATATCTAGTTGTTTAATACTGATTTTAGAAAACTTGCAGGCATGATGACAATTGAAAAACACATGTAAACACTTGTTATAACAGAAGCTGGGTTAAATTATATCCTATAGGCATGGCATCTACTTGTGAAACTGATTTTAAGACATATAAACATGATTTCTATTCTGGAATCACTTGAAACCTATAGGCATGATTTCTAAAATGGTGAGACAAACATGACAAGATGTAAAGTCCTACAGGCATGGTTTCTACCCGTATTACCCCACAGACATGTAGATATCCACCCCTTTTCACTAATTACCCCAATATTCGTTTACAAATTATTACATACCATATGAATGAATTACATAAGTGAATAAGAAAATAAGAAGTTATTGTATAGGAAGCCTTCAGTTAGGCCCAGGTTTCCAAAGCCTCCAATAGCCTCATATGCTCAAATCCCATAGACAATGCCATAGTCCGGGTGCATCAAAGTTCCCTAAGGACCTCAAGGATCCGGGCAGTGCTTACACCTAGACTTGGTACCAAATTAAATAAGTGCAGTATGGAAGGGCCAGCCTCAGTATGCCAGAGTTCAGAGGGTTCTCAAGAGGATCCCAAGGTAGTACACATACTGAAGGGGGCAGGACCTATTGACTTAGGAGTAGAGTGGGAGTGCTTGACACAGTTTGAAAGGTTTTAGTAGGAAAACAGTATTAAAAGGAGGTTTGTTCGAAATAATTTGTGGAGTAAAAGAGGGAATCATGCAATAAAAACAACTTTAAAAAGAGGGAGTTACATGATCAAGCAACAGTAAATCAAACATGGAGTCTAAAACCACATCAGTAATATTCACAGGACCAAAACAGGAGGAAAGAACCTACACACAAGGGTGATGGGGATTGGGGACACATAGAACACATGATTGTAAACACATAACAAGCAAGGTCTTAGGAATTGGTACAGACATGCGCAGACACAACTGATCAAATACAGTCACAGAACCAGTAATGCTTAAGGGGGTTTAGTATAGGACCCATATGATTTAAGACCAATCCCAGAACCATACAAGTCAGGAGTGCAGACTACATAGAGGGGATCCATACAAGAAACCAGATAGTGCAAAACAGACTACAAAAAGGGGGTAACATGCTCATATTGATCCTAAAGAAGGGGGGGTTCATAATATGCTAATTATGTAATCATATTAACTGCATGTTTCACAGCAAAATAAGTAGAAGCAAACTAGAAACAGGATGGACTGAAGCAATAAAAGAACCATATTGTTTTTGGAACTTAAACTGAAATTAGAACATACCAGTGAAGGAGACAATAAACAAAAGTGAAGGAGCAGGAGAGCACAATAGTTAGCCTTGGCTTGCAGCCGGCTAACTCAGAATAATAGCAAGTAACCAAAGAAAGAGAGCAGAAAGCTTTTGAGTGTGAGAGAGAGTTTTTTGAACCAAAGTGTTCGTGTGTTGTGTTAATGAAAGAACATGTATATATAGTAGTTCGAAGTTAGGTAAAATAAGGCAAGAATCATAGTAGCATAGTAATTATGGAACCAAATACTAATCAGAATCAAATCAATGCAAGTACCCCTTTAATTAAGGGGGTAATCAACCAACAGTAATAGGCAGAAACAATTAAGGAAAGAAATCAAATAGAGTATAAGGTATAAAATAGACAATTAGGGGTAAATACATAGGGGTTTAATTAAGGAAACAACTAATGAAAAAAAATCAGTAAAGTACTCGGTTCACCAAATAAGGTAATAAAACAAAATAAAGTTGTAGAGTATGGAAATAATCGACAATCGGCACATAGTAAATCAGGGAATCAGGGATTCGAAATCATTGATTAAGGGGAGTAACAAGTAAACAAGTTAACAGGAGAATCGAGAGTTTACAGGGAAGTTTTTAAATCAGGCCAAGAAACAAGGAGTTCAGAGTCAATCAAAGAGTGAGTTTTAGCATATAAAAGAAGTGGAATGGGAGTAACCAAACACATCATCCAAAGAGGCAAGTATTGACCAGTCAAGATGAACACAAACATAAAGAGGCGATGTAAGTTAGGCATAAGAAAATTTAGTAGAACATGTTCAAGGTGAGATAATCGCAGAAACTTAAACAAGAATCGAGTAGTCATGCTAACACACAGAATCAAACAAATAAATCATAGAAACTTAGGGCTTTCGACATAGGCGAGTTGAAAAGGTAGTAGAATCATAGAATCAGTCAAAATATGCAAGAGATAGAAATTTAAATATAAAGAATCAGTTTAAACAAAGTTTTAGAATGAGTTTCGAAAACCCTATTTCTAGAAGAAGGTGAAAACACTTTGAAATCGATGATTCTTGTAAAAGAGTTTTAAGGATAGTGTAAAACATCAAAGAAACAGACTCAAATCGTTTTAAAATCGTACAAATCTAGGGGATGTAGGCAGAAATTAGGGTTTCAGAAAAAACCCAAGTAGAGATGAAAGAACCTATCTAGAATCCCCAGGATCGTAACAAGTATAGCGTGATTTTGCTCGAAATCACACTGAAGTAGCCAAGAACAGCCAAATGACAAACCCTAGATACAAGTCGGCGTGGCCCAGGGCCCTTGAAGGCCTTAGAGAAGGCAAGCATAGCATTAGAGGAGCCATTGGAGGCTTAGGAGTTGATGGGAGATCACTGGAGAAGACCGGAGAAGCGAGGTCGGCAGTTAAAGGGGCTAGGGTTAGGTTGAGAGGAGAGGGGATGAGAGAATACAAAGGCGGCGGTCTCTGAAGAATGAGATAGGGTTAGGGTCGTTTAGAGTTAAAAAAGGAATGAACGGACGAGCGCCGTTGATCTTTTAGATCAACGGCCAGGATTTGATGGGTCTTGGGTCGGGTAGGCGGGTTTAGGGTTTGGATCGGGTAATTTGGTTAGCAATTGGGCTGGGGTTGGGTTTAAGTTGGGCTAAAATTGAAATGCAAATCTGGCTATATTTTAAATAGCCAATTTTCCCCCATATAACTTATAATAAATAACAACCAATTTTTGGAAAATAATTTTGTATACTAAAAATGATTTAAAATATATATTTAATATTTTAAAAATGTAGAAGGTCGATTTTATGCATATAAATGTAATTATACATTAACAGGGCTAATATTGCAATTATATACAATTTAGCTTTAAAAATACAAAAATGCAATTATAAAAATGCACAAAAAAAAATATGTTAACCATACTTTGGCATAAATATAGAATTTAAATGACTAAATCACCACAACAATAATTTGAGGGGTAATTATTGGGAATTTTATGAGTAAAAGGGAAGGAAAAAAATCAATTTAAAAACTTTAAAATATAAGGAAATTATAAAAACCTTGTGCATGCTTATGTGTGCTATTTAAAAGTATTTATGCATATAAAAAAAATATAGGGAAAAATTGGGTATCAACAAGCCTATGTCCCGATTTCTAAAACACACCGCCCAGGCATTTTGTATACGGGTAAAACCAATCTCGTAGTATATCCTGGTCTCCGACATGATAAGCCAAGCTCGAGAGATGGTAACAGGAGGCCTAGAGCAAGGTAAGGATCTTATAAATTTTGAGTCCAGACCGTAACGCCCGCCCTGGAAGATATCGTGATCATGATTAGGGATCGGTCCTGGCCTTGTTCAACTTCGAAGAACATCGTCAGGTAATCAATCTCGGCCAACAGGAGGCCGTGACGTCCATGACCGACCAAATATCACGGCGGAGATCTCGGCATCTATCAACGTGAGATGAGCAATCACTTAATTAGGGGATTTTTACCTTTTATAGAATTGTACCTAATATAGGACTCCCCTACTATATAAAGGGGGTATGATCACTTGTAAAACAAATGGTAATATGCCCTCAGATGCAATATACTGTTATTTTCTCTTTAAGTTCTTACTCAACTATATCTTGATACTGATCGAAGCGCATCCTGTTCAAGGGTGGTTTACCTCCCAAGGCTGTAACTATTCAATTCGTGTGGTTTGAATTTACTTTATCATTATTTATTTCAATTGCAGTTTAATTTATCTCTTTGTGTCAATTTAATCCACGTATCCTTAAAACCATATATAAATTCAATTGTTATCTGATTTCAAGGGTAAATAGTTTGGCGCCCACCATGGGTCTAAGGATAATAGTGGTTAATTGATACAAATTTCTATAACATGCACTACTTTACACTTGTTCTTTGAAGTGACTCTAATTTCAGGTTAAAGCTCAAAAAGTCAAACTCACAATTAGCACCCTACTTATTGACAATGAGTTTGGGCATCACGGTGAAAATAACAACATAGCGCCCGGTAATGAGGTACCGCATGTTGATCCCATCGGAGTTCTATTGGCAGACCCGTGGGAAGCTAACTCGCATGTGTCTATCGACACAGATCTGACTACCGATCCCGAGAATAGCATTCGTGGTGGAGCCCAATCGGCAGCGCAAAATACTCAAAACAATGAAGGAGACGGGATCAATTTATGGTTGAACTTCAAAATGTTACAGGCTCAACAGACAATGATAGCTCAGTTACAGAATCAAAGCCGCGCACCAAGCATAATTGAACCTTATATATCCCGGGAAGTCACCCATAGGAACGAACCGGTGGTAGAGAGGTCGAATGGAAAAGAGTCAGGGACTAACCCCGAGATCATAAAATGCTCGAGGAGCTGACAAAATAGATAGAATCAGGGGAGAAGAAAATCGAAGCAAATCGCAAAAAGGTAGAAACCTACAATTCCAGGGTCGACCAAATCCCGAGAGCGCCACCTATACTGAAAGTCCTGGATTCCAAGAAGTTCGTGCAAAAACCTTTCCCTACGAGTGCGGTGCTCCAAAGCCGATCCCTAAAAAATTCCGCATGCCCGAGATTTTGAAGTACAACGGAACGATCGACCCAAACGAGCATGTTACCTCCTACACATGCGCCATAGAAGGGAACGACTTGGAGGATGATGAGATCGAGTCTATCTTATTAAAGAAGTTCGCAGAGACCCTGTCAAAAGGAGCTATGATATGGTATCACAATTTACCTCCTAATTCTATTGACTCATTTTCTATGCTTGCAGATACTTTCGTGAAAGCACATGCCGAAGATTCAAGGTAGAGACCAGGAAGTCAGACCTTTTCAAAGTGAAACAGAAGGATAATGAGATGCTCAGAGATTTTTTGTCCCGGTTTTAAATGGAACGGATGGATCTGCCACCAGTCACTGATGATTGGGCCATTCAAGCTTTCACCCAATGACTCAATGTTCGAAGCTCGATGGCTTCACAATAATTGAAGCAAAATCTGATAGAATATCCGGCTGTTACTTGGGCCGACGTGCATAACCGGTATCAATAAAAAATCAAAGTCGAAGATGATCAACTTGGGGCCCCTTTGGGGTCCATGTATCCCACCAGAACTGTTGATAGAGTCAAGAGAGATATCGACCGTGAACCGAGGACAAATAGGGATCGGTATCAGCCTTATAACGGAGATCGAGGAAGTAGTGGGTGCGTGCGGAATTCTATGCGAAGTAAAAGGAGAAGCCAGGTCAGAGCAACTGCGGACTCATGAACAAGAACGGTTTCGATAGGCCTATAGGGACCAAGGAAGAACCAAGGTTATCAGAATATAACTTTAACGTCGATGTTGCTGCCATTGTATCGGCTATCGGACACATCAAGGACACCAAATAGCCTCGACCTCTACAATCCGATCCTGCCCAAAGGAATCCTAACCAGATGTGCAAATATCATGGCACTCACGTCCACAGAATAGAGGTTTGTCGACAGTTGAGAGAGGAAGCAGCCCGGCTATTCAACAATGGGCACCTTCGAGAATTCCTGAGCGATCGAGCCTAGAACCATTTTAGGAATAAGGATTCTAATAAACTAACCGAGCAAGAAGAACCTCAACACGTCATTAACATGATCATCGGTGGGGTCGATGTTCCTCAAGGGCCAATGTTGAAACGCACCAGGGTATTCATCACAAGGGAAAAATGTACTCGAGATTACATACCGGAAGGAACCTTGTCTTTCAATGACAAGGATGTAGAAGGGATCGTGCACCCGCAAAACGATGAACTGGTAATATCTGTACTCATAAATAAATCTCGATTTATGAATGTGTTAATTGATCCAAGTAGCTCGGCCAACATCATTCGATCAAGGGTCGTAGAACAGCTCAGCCTACAAGATCAAACCGTGCCTACAGTCCGAGTTCTAAATGGATTCAACATGGAATGTGAAGCCACTTAGGGAGAGATAACATTACCAATTAATGCCGCCAGGACCATTCAGAAAACCAAGTTTTATGTGATCGAAGGAGACATGAGTTACAACGCCCTATTCGGGAAGCCATGGATCCATAACACGAGGGTAGTACCCTCGACTTTGCACCAAGTGTTATAATTCCCAACACCGGGAGGGATTAAAAGAATCTACGAAGAGCAGCCAGCCACAAAGGAAATATTTGCGGTCAAAGAGGCGATTCTGATATCCGCACTTACAATCACAAACGGGCCAAGTTCGGCAAGAAAGCAAGAAGATAAATAGCAATTATTGATGCCAGCCTCAACCCAACCGGAGAAACAAGGGACTGATGAAGACGATGACTACGGGGTTCCCAGGTCTTTTATAGCCCCCGGTGATTCCGATGCCACTTAGTCGACGGTCGAGGAGTTGGAACAGGTCATATTGATCGAGCACCTACCCGATCGAAAGGTATACTTGGGCACTGGGTTAAGTCCCGAGCTTAGGAAAAAACTTATTCAATTTCTTATAGCTAACATAGATTGTTTCTCTTAGTCCCACTATGATATAACAGTGATCCCGCCGGAGATAACCACTCACAAGTTAATCCTGGACCCAAAATTCCACCCAGTCAAGCAGAGTAGGAGGCTCCAGTCCGAGGTCAAACATGATTTCATCAAGGACGAGGTTCTAAACTCCTTAAAATAGGGTCCATTCTGGAGGTTAAGTACCCGGATTGGTTAGCAAATGTAGTGGTAGTCCTTAAAAAGGGCAATAAATTAAGAATGTGTGTAGACTATAAGGATTTGCATAAGGCATGTCCCAAAGACTCTTCCCTTTGCCCAACATTGATCGCATGATCGACGCCACAGCCGTCCACGATATCCTCAGTTTTCTTGACGCCTACTCCAAGTACAACCAAATATGGAAAAACCCGGATGATCAGGAAAAAACCTCCTTCATCACTAAGTACGGCACATACTACTATAACATGATGCCATTCGGATTAAAAAACACTGATGCTACTTATCAATGCCTAGTAAACCAAATATTCGAGGAACAAATAGAAAAATCAATAGGAGTTTACATTGATGATATGTTGGTTAAGTCCCTCCGAGCATAGGACCATTTAAAACATTTGTAGGAAACCTTCAGCATATTGAAGAAGTATAATATGAAGCTGAACTTGGAGAAATATGTGTTTCTAGTTCGATCAGGAAAATTCCTCGCATTCATGGTATCCAATCGAGGAGTCGAGATCAATCCGACAAGATCAAAGAAATCGAAGATATCACGGTTGTGGACAATGTAAAGGCCGTGTAAAGATTAACCGGATGCATAGTTTTCCTAGGGCAATTCATCTCGAGATCCTCCGATAAGAGCCACCGATTCTTCTCACCACTGACAAAGAAGAATAACTTTTCATGGAGCACGGAGTGCCAACGGGCCATGGAGGAGCTCAACGGTATCTACCGAGCCCTCTGCTGCTTCACACGCCGAAGATAGACGAACAACTATACTTGTACTTAGCAGTATCGGAGATAGTGGTAAGTGGAGTCTTGGTCCGGGAAGATCAAGGTACGCAATTTCCAATTTACTATGTTAGCAGGACTCTAGGTAATGCCGAAACTAGGTACCCTCACCTAGAAAAGTTGGTGCTCGCTTTGTATGTGCCTCTAGGAAGCTGAAACCATATTTCAGTGTCATCCTATATGTGTTGTGACTACTTAACCATTGTGAAATATAATGCATAAAACCGAGCTCTTGGGACGTTTGGCCAAATTAGCCGTGGTCAAATTTCAAATTTTGCCAGATTTTGTGGCCGACTTTATGCTAGCCCTAATACCCGAGGTCGAAAGAGAGTTGTTGGTAAACTCGGAGACCTCTTCAAAGATTTTGACTCTCTTTACAAACGGCGCCTCGAACGCAAAAGGGTCTGGACTTGGCATCGTATTGGAGCCACCAAAAGGCAATGTAGTTAGACAATCTATTAGGACTGTGAAATTGACTAACAACGAGGCCGAATATGAGGCCATGATTACAGGTCTCGAACTCGCCAAAAGCTTGGGCGGAGGTGATCGAAGCTAAGTGCAACTCCCTGCTCGTGGTGAACCAAGTTAATGGGACATTTGAGGCTAGAGAAGAACGAATACAAAGGTACCTGGACAAGTTGCAGGTGACACTACATCGGTTCAAGGAGTGGAATTTGCAACACGTACCTCAGGATCAAAACAGCAAGGCCGATACCCTTGCTAACCTAGGTTCGTTGGTCGAGGACGACGAGCTCAACTCGGGGGCAGTCGTACAACATATGAGATCGGTAGTGGGAGAGGGTCACGCCAAGATAAACTCTACAAGCCTGACTTGGGACTAAAGAAATAAATATGTTGAATATCTTAAGACCGGAAAACTACCCTCGGAACCAAAACAATTGTGGGCCCTGCGTATGAAGGCAGCCCAGTTTAGTTTATCCGAAGACGGAACCCTATTCAGAAAACATTCGATGGCCCCCTCGCAATATGTCTACGACCAGGAGATACCGATTACATTCTGAGGGAAATCCATGAAGGCACCTGTGGAAACCATTCAGGTGCCGAATCATTTGTTCGAAAAATAATCAGAGTCGGCTACTACCGGATCGATATGGTAAAGGACTCAAAGGAGTTCATATGGAAATGGGATGAATGTCACAAACATGCTACGATGATTCATCAACCCGAGGAACTGCTGCATTCGGTATTGAAAAGGATGCAAAGGAGTTTGTACGGAAATGGGATGAATGTCAAAGACATGCTACGATGATTCATCAACCCGGGGAATTGCTGCATTAGGTTTATTCACCATGGTTGTTCATGAAGTGGGGAATGGACATCGTTGGCCCCCTTCCATGGGCACCTGGTAAGGCTCAATTTATATTGTTTATGACTGACTATTTTTCTAAGTGAGTGGAAACCTAGGCATACGAGAAGGTCAGGGAGAAGGAAGTGATTGATTTTACTTGGGACCACATCATATGCCGATTCGGAATGTTGGCCGAGATCGTGTGCGACAACGGGAAATAATTCATCGGCAGCAAAGTAAGCAAGTTTCTCGAAGACCATAAGATCAAAAGTATCCTATCAACACCCTATCACCCTAGTGAGAACGGACAAGCAGAATCTACCAACAAGACCATACTCAAAAACCTCAAAAAGAGGTTAGCCAACACCAAAGGAAAATGGAAGGAATCTTGGCCAAAGTCCTATGGGCATACCGTATGATCACAAAGTCCAGCACCGGGACCAACCCATTCTCGCTAGTTTACGGCACCAAAGCTCTAATACTAGTCGAAGTTAGAGAACCGAGTCTCGGGTTCCGACACGCAACCAAGGAATTGAATGACGAGGCCATGAGTACGAGCCTGGAGCTATTAGATGAAAGGCGCGAAGCTGCCCTTGTTCGGTTGGCCACCCAAAAACGCAGATCAAGAGATATTACAATCGAATGGCCAACCTTCGACACTTCAAAGTCGGGGACCTAGTGTTAAAGAAGGGTCGCATTAAGCACCCGGAATCCCAAAAAGGGGAAGCTAGGTCCGAATTGGGAAGGGCCATGTCAAATTATCGAGGTCACCCGAAAAGGATCGTACAAATTCGGAGCAATGAACGGTGAATGGCTACCGAATAACTGGAACATAACTCACTTGAAGCGATACAACTGCTAAGGTATGACCCCATTCATTCCTTTTACTTATTTTTGAGCTAACACTTGCAGGTAACCAATAAGGAATGGTGCAATTTTTAGGCCTGAAAGCATGCGTTGCACTCTTTTTCCCTTGAACCGGTTTTGTCCCAAATGGGTTTTACGGCAAGGTTTTTAATGAGGCAACAATGGATCGTGCTAACTTAGAATCGAAGGCCATCATGAATATGTGTCAAATATCACATCACTAGTATCCGAGGCTTCTCAATGATCAACCTCGGACGTTGGGGGGCATTACCCTCGTATAAGGACTTTAGCAAGGATAGAGACTTTGTGATTGAACGGTCTCGGCTCGATCGATGGGATTTACTGTAAGGGTCAAACGGTCAAATGAATCGTGCCCGCATAGAGTGCTCGAGCCCTGGCACAAAGCTTGTACACATGTGTACTATTACACACAAGAATAAAAAGAAGTCTCTACCTTGCGGATAAATATCTTGTCCCTTAAATATTTTTGTTTTTTCATTTCTTAAGGAATTTCCTACATCCTCTCCCGTAAAGGTATCGAGCCCAAGGGCCACCTTAATCCGGGTCCAAACTATCACTCCCACCCGGGGACTTCCATCCAAAGATAAACTCAAATGGCCCAGGCTATCAAAGCCCGGGAACACAAGACCTATTAGACAACGCCCGAACTTTAACGGCTATGGTCATCCGCACTCGGGGACTTTTATCTCAGGCAAGCCCAAATAACTCGAGGTAACGAGCGCACTGGGAAACATCCAAACTAAAAAGGCTACGGCCATATTAAAATGGCTCGGAGACGTCCGAGCCTCGTAACAAAAACAACAAGGCCTTAAAATTTCTTTACCAATTCTAAAGGTTACCCTCGGCAAACTATAATCTAAAAAGTATAAATACTTTAGGGGAAAATTTCCGGTCACACCGAACCCCCACGATGCCATAAAAAAAACTAATGTTGAAGGCAAGGCTTGTTCGAACCTCCGAACGTAACCTAACTATTTCATGTAAGGAATTTCAATCTTTACAAATATAAATAATAAAGCAAAGAAAAAATTCAGAAGTTGTTGAAGGAAAAAAGCCTTATATATATATCAAAAGATTTTTTACAGGGGACAAACAACCCCGATGCAAATTTTTATAAAGGTCAAACGGCCTCAACAAAAAGGTAATACAAAAGGCCAATTAAAAAACATTTGTAAAGCGCCGAAGTGGCCTAGTCTTCACCGGGGGCCGCCCTATCACCTTT
Source organism: Nicotiana attenuata (assembly GCF_001879085.1). Lineage (NCBI taxonomy): Eukaryota > Viridiplantae > Streptophyta > Magnoliopsida > Solanales > Solanaceae > Nicotiana > Nicotiana attenuata. Next base: position 233,020 of record NW_017670491.1, read on the forward strand.
GGGGTCTCCTCCACCCTCGGATCCACTCAAACCCTCGGAGTCTTCATTATCCTCGGGATGAATTTCAGCCGATAAGTCGAAACCCCGAGCATGAATTTCCTCGAGGGCCTCCCTTCGAGATTGCCGCTTCGCGTGCTCGACGATATCCTTCGCTCGATCCTGAGCCGCCTCAGCAACGGCCTTATATTGGGTCACCATTCTTCCAATATATTGGGCCTTATATCGCGGCCTCAGCTCGACGATATCCTTCGCTCTTTTCCATTCTTCAACCTCGGCCTTTACCACGTCTATTTTTCCTGAAGTTGGTCGATTCGATAAAGATTCTATTGAACCTGCGGGTTCGGAGCATTAGTCACTGAGTCTAGATCATTGTCACTAACCTCAAAGACTTTTACCTTTTCCACTAGGTCAGTGTGCTCCTTTTGAACCGCCTCTAGCTCAGCTCGGGGGCTCTTAGCCTCCTCTACACGCTGCTCGCTGAGAAGTTTGTAAGCATCCTTCTTCTCAGTGAGCCCTCAAAACTCGGCCTTAAGCTAGTTCAGCTCATCCTAATAACGGAGAAAAGTCTCATGATGAAGCACCGAGGCCTATAGACACAAAGAAAAATGTTAGGATTATCTATAAATTAATCTAAGTACAAATCAAAGGTCATCAAGACGTATCTGAAGTTACCCGGTTTAGCGCCTGTTATGCTTCGTTGAACAGGCAGGGCGCGTCCACCTCGTTCATCTTCGCTTGATCTTCCTCGATCACCAAACACTGAAGGTAGTTGGCCACCCTACCAGTGCAGAGAGGATCCGGGCATCCTATGGAATGGAAATGACGAAAGATTGCTTCCGGTCAGGATCCACACTCGAAGCTAGGAACCGGTTGATTAGCTCCGAGCTTGAGGAATGCCCGCTTGTTCCCGAAGATGGACTCTTCCTAGGAACCTCTAAGTCACCCAATCCGTTGACGTCATCCGTGGTGGTAGAATCCACGCCATCAAAAAAGCCGCGGAAGGGGTCGTCTTCTCCGTGCGCCCCCTCGTTGGGGCAAGGTTTCACTGTTTCAGCCTCGTTTTACATACACTCAGTGAACGAAGGTGACTTGGTGATATATATCACACCGATTACATCCTTCGGGCCATTGCCAACATCACAGGAGGCCTCGGCCACGGCCTCCTCGTTGGCCTCCTTGGCTTGAGGCAGATCGTCCTTGCCTCTCTATGGTTCGGAGGCCCTTGTCCCTCGAACTGTGACCGCACGTGGGCCACCAATTTAGAGGTTTCTTCTACTTCTCCTTCTGACTCATCCCTCAGCTGGTGAAGTGAGTCTGATGAGGGCGCTAGGGCGCTAATGCTTTCTTTGGATTTGCACACCATCCTTCTCTTTGGTTTTATCTTTCCCGAGTTCGGAGAATTTGGAGCCCTTTTTCTTTTCTTCTCTTCACCCTGTCTTAGAGCAGGGGACTCGACGGGACAATCCTCATCGCCAGATGGAGGCCTCAATGTGACGTCCTTAAATAAACCTGCAAAGGTAAACCAAACAAGTAAGAACTTAGCAACACAAAAGAAACCAATATTACTTACTCGGGAAAGGAATCTCACCATGACCCACCGGCCCTTTGAAAGTTCGCGCCATGCGCGCTCAGAATATGTCCTTTGTAACACGATTCCCTTGACCCACTCTTTGAGTTCAGGGACTGCATTCATGACCTGAGTGACAGTTGCACCACCTCCAAGCACCGATAAGAAGGAAGGAGAAAAAGTAAAATAAAATTTTGAAAACGAAATTTTACTTACGTTTTATGTTCCACTTCTTGGGGAACGGCATGCACTCAGCTGGGATCAGGTCCGAGGTCTTCACTCGTACAAAATAGCCTAGCCAGCCTCGATCACGTTCTTCATCGATACTCGAGAATAGGGCTTTACTAGCCCGATGCATGAGCTTGATCAGCCCCCCCCCCCGAAATAGTCGAGGGTTGTATGGGCGCATAAGGTGGTCGACGGTGAATGGGCATCCATCGATCTTGCTCACTAAGAACTGTAAAAGGATCACAATCCTCCAGAATGAAGGGTGAATTTGACCGAGGCATACCTCGTATCTTTTGCAAAAATCGATGATGACCAGATCCAATGGGCCAGGCATAAAGGGATAAGTGTAAACACTTAAGTATCCCTCGATGTGCGTAGTAATATCTTCATCGAGTTCGGGAACCACCACGTGCTTGTCAACCCTATTACAACCCTATTTGACTGTGGGGAGGACTTCTTCGGTGATCGAGCATACGTATCTCGAGACCTTCTCACATCAGCCGGGTATGGAGGGAGGTTTTTCAACCTTGAAATCGGTGGTTACCGAGCATCCACCAAGGATGAAAATGTTCAAGGGTGGTTACTCGACAGCAGTATGCGAAGGAATGGTCTCCTCGACAATCGGCCGCGATGTAGAAGGAGTTTCTTTTTGGGGAACGGTTTTTTAAGTCTTCGCCATTTCTTTTAAAATGGAGGGAAAAAGAGGAAGTAGAAGGAGTCCACTTGATGGTTCTCACAAAGATCTCAAAAAACCAGGATACAAGTGCAAGAAAATATAGAGATTTCTAAGGAACAAGAGTAGAAGGCTTGGATGTAAAGTTTGAATGAATGGAAGAAGGGGGTATTCATAGTTTTCAAACAATGGTTCGCATCCAGGAGTGGCCGACTGGCACATGACAAGAATTTAATGTCATTAAGACATGACTGACGAGATGTTTCATTCATTTTGTCATTTCTAACGCGGAGTATCGAAGTGAGAATCAGAAGCTCATGTCATTTCTCATCACCAACTCTCCAATAAACTAGGGGACTATCTGTATATGGGTAAAACCAATCTCAAAGTACATCCCGGTCTCCGACATGATAAGCCAAGCTCGAGAAATGGTAACAGGAGGCCTAGACCGAGGTAGGGATCTTATCAATTCTGAGTCCGGACCATAACTCCCACCCTCGAGGATATCGGGGTCGTGATTAGGGATCGATCTTGTCCTTGTTTAATTTCGAAGAACGTTGTCAGGTAATCAAGCTCGGCCAACAGAAGGCCATGATGTCCGTGACCGACCGAATATGATGGCGGAGTTCTTGGCATCTATCGACGTGAGATCAGCAATCAGTTAATTAGGGGATTTTTTACCTTTTATAGAATTGTACCTAATATAGGACTCCCTACAATATAAAGGGGTCTGATTACTTGTAAAACACATGGTAATATGCTCTCAGAAGCAATATACTGTTGTTTTCTCTTTAAGCTTTTACTCAATTGTGTCTTGATAATGATCAAAGTGCATCCTATTCAAGGGTGGCTCACCCCCCAAGGCTGTAACTGTTCAATTCGAGTGGTTTGAATTTACTTTATCATTGTTTATTTCAATTGCAATTTAATTTATCATTTTGTGTCAATTTAATCCACGTATCCTTAAAATCACTTACAAATTCAATTGTTATCCGATTTTTAGGGTAAATACATTTCTTCTTCACGATCCTGGAAAAGGCCTCTCAATCGCGAAGGCAAATAGCCTAGGCACCAAAAAATTGGCTATCACGAACTCGACCAGAGTCTCATAAATGCGAACGCTTGCATGGCCTGCCCTATGCGAACATGAGGGATTTTTCTCGAACACGAAGACCAACAGAGGCCACCCCTACCCAGCCTACCCTACGCGGAACGCGATCCCATTCACGTGAACGCGAAGGACACAAGTCCCAGACCTTCGCGAATGTAGACTAGGTTTCGCGAATGTGAAGCACAAATTCCAGTCCGTCGATTTCCCTTCTTCGCAAAAGCGGCGCCTCCCACACTATCGCAAAGAAGGAAACTAGAACCAGTAGTGACAGCATTTTTAGACTTTGCTCCGGGCAGTCCAAAATTCACCCGAGCCACCCGGAACCCCATCCAAATGCACCAAAAAGTCCATAAGCATAATACGGACCTGCTTGAACTCTCAAAACACGTAAAACAACATCAAAACAAATAATCACACCCCAAAATCAAATTGAATCAAGTTATGAACTTCAAGATTTTCAACTTACTTCGAACGCGCTGAATCATACTTAGACTACTCGGAATGACACCAAATTTTGCATGCAAGTCATAAATCACCATAAAGAACTACTCCCAAGCTCAGAATCCCAAAGGCACCATGATAACACCAAAGCATACTCCAAATCAAACTTACAGAACTTGAAAACCTTCAATGCGCCAACTTTCAACATTAAGCGCCGAAACGCTCCCGAGTCATCCGAAATTTTATCCGAACACACGCCCAAATCCAAAATCATCATACAAACCTATTTGGACCGTCAAATTCCGTATCCGAGGTCGTTTACTCAAAACGTTGACTCATGTCAAACTTGGCCTTTATGGGCCACTATTAAGGAACTAAGTGTTCCGATTTCAAACCGAACCCTTCCGAACCCGAACCAACCATCCCCGCAAGTCAAAAAATAGCAAAAGCACATACGACGAGTCCTAATTAGGGAAACGGGGACCTAAAAAAGCAAAATGGCCAGTCGGGTCGTTACACTAGGAAAGAAGCATTAGGAATCACCAAAGATTACTTTTGTCATTGAAGTTGTGAAACAACTCAGCGAACTCCGAAAAAACATCACTTAGTTGTTGACAAAATTTACCAAACAAAAGAACTTCACTAAGTAATTCATAAAAATTACCAAAATAGAGGGCAAAGGATTACAACGGAAAAAAAAAAGAACTAACGAATATTTCAACGGGGACTAACTCCGCATAATGCGTGATTCCTACATGGAAATTATTTTTCACTTTGGGGGTTCTTTATTAATTTTTTTGGAAGTTTGCACCTTCCATGCAGGTAATCATCTATCTTCCAGCAGTTAAGATTTTACCTATGAAAAATCCCCAGTACATGAAAATCTTGTATTGAACGGACTGTGGAAGAAGACAGAAAATACTTAATATACAAAACATCAATTTTTAATTGAAGGAAAAAAGAAACAGTTGGGTTTTTGGAATAAGTAAATCATTGCGTTTCCTGTGACTTTTGGGTTTTGTTGTTTAATAAGGTAAATGGAGAAAATATGAGGAAAACCTAAATATTGGAGGAAAAAGATAAATAGAAATCCTGGGCAATGAGATGTTCCCCGCCAGACATCTAAGTCCCAGCTTTATATTATTATATAGATATAGATTCGTGTTGAAGGGTCATTTTTAATTATTTCCTCACCAAAATTCGTCCTCACACTCCCAAAAACCCTTCCAAGAAGTTCATAAGTGATTAAGAGTGAACCTTGATGATTTAACCGAAGATTAACCTTGAAGATTAGCTTAAGTGAAAATTAGCACTTCTATGGTGTTGTATTGCCATTGAGGGTTGTTGTAAGTTATGTATAGCTTGATTTTTGACTTGAATCTATTGTAGGAGGCAAGTATATTCAGTTCTTCATTTTGCTTAAGGTTATCTTAATGTTGATTGAGTTAAATGGATGGATTAAACATGAATGAATAAAGTTGCTAATTGAGGATAGTTAGATTTGTGGACTAGGCTGGAATCATTGATGAATGACTTCATTATCATGTTAAGGATATTATTAAGTTAATGTAATAAGTCTATAAGGGGTTATATGGGGTATACAGGTTCCAATCCGAGCTTGCCGCTCTTCGTTAAATAGTTGTGACTTGTTGATATTATATGGTGTCTTTTATTGATATTTATGCTTGCCTGGTTGCTCTGGTTGTTGTTGTTAGTGTATGGTATTGGAGGAGGCCCTTGTTACAAGGGAGATATTGCTCGAATTTACGTAAATGAACCACTAGCTTAAGTTACAACTTAGCCTTTACTTAGCACTGATTATGAATCTCCTTATGCTATTGTGGATTGAGTTGAATTGTTTGAAGAGAAGCATTGTAATGACCGACCGGTCGTTTTGAGAATTAACGCCCTGATCCCCTGTTAACTACTTTCCCCGTATCTTTTTCTGCTATTTTGATTTGTCGGGATGGTTCACGTTGAGTTTAGGAGTGTTTTGGGACACTTAGTCCCCAAATGAGAGTTTAAGTCTTAGAATTTGGACCATAGTCGGAACATTATGAGGACGGCTCCGGAATGGAATTCCATCAATTCCGTTAGCTCCGTTGGGTGATTTTGGTCTTAGGGGCGTGTCCGGATTGTGTTTTGAGGTTCGTAGCTGATTTAGGATTGAAATGGCGAAAGTTGAATTTTTGGAGTTTCGGGCCGATAGTGAAATTTTTGATATCTGAGTCGGAATCCGATTTTAGAAGTTGGAGTAGGTCCGTATTGTTGAATATGACTTGTGTGCAAAATTTGAGGTCAATCGGACATGGTTCGGTTGGTTTCGGTATCGGTTGTAGAATTTTGAGATTTCAAGTTCCTTAAGATTGGATCGGAGGGTGATTCGTGGTTTTAGCACTGTTTGATGTGATTTGAGAGCTCGACTAAGTTCGTATGATATTTTAGGATTGGTTGGTATGTTTGGTTGAGGTCCCGGAGGCCTCAGGTGAGTTTCGGATGCTTAACGGATTGGTTTGGGACTTGGGCATGTTGCTGAAGCTTTGCTACACCTATTGTTTTCGCACCAACGGATTTTGGACCGTAGGTGCGGTGCCGCAGAAGTGGAGATAGACCTTTGCAGCTGAGACCGTAGGTGCGGCTGGGGGACCGCAGAAGATGGCTCGCAGATACGGCCCCAGCCCGGATAAGTGGCCTTCGCACCTGCATTGATTTTTCCGCAGGTGCGGGACCACATATGCGGCCCCATGAGCGCAGATGCGGAAATTGCTGGGAATAAAAGAGGATTCGAGGGTTTGAAATTCCATAACACAAAATTTGATTTAGAGCTCGGTCGGAGGCGATCTCTCGAGGGATTTTGAGGGAGAACTATTGGGTAACAAATTCTAACTCTATTTTGATCATATTACATTAATCCATTGTTGTTTTCCTCATCTAATTAAGGAAATTGAGGGTGGAAGTTTAGAAATGAGGGAAAAGGTTCCCCAATTGAAAATCTGAGCTTTGAATGGGAATTAGACGTCGAATTTAGATGATTTTTGTACGAGTGAACTCATGAGTGAATGAGTGTTTAAAATTTGTGACTTTTACCCGATTCCGAGACGTGCGCCCAGGGAGGATTTTTAGGCATTTTTCTATTTTCTTACCGTATCTTTGATTTCATTAGTTAAATTAGTTGCTCGTAGCTTTATTTACGTTATGTAATTGATTTGATTAGATTGGGCCACTCAGAGTTGGATACTCGTGGCAAGAGCGTGATTTGAGATTGATTTTTGAGCTTGGTTCGAGGTAAGTGGCTTGCCTAACCTTGTGTGGGAGAACTCCCTTAGGATTTGGTACTATTGTTATATGAATGCCGTGTATGTGAGGTGATGAGTGCGTACACGTGCTAATTGTTTAAAAAGAAACCCGTTTTCATTAAGTAAATATCTATATATTTTCCTTTAATTGAGAAATACTAGTATATGTAGCCATCCTATTTAGCTAGGGAAGCATGCTTACGTGTATTAACTGTCTTAACTGCCTTAACTGCTTATCTGGACTCTGTGCAGCATGATTGCATGTCTTCTTTGATATGAATTGATTTTAAACTGTAGCATTTCTTGTTGAACTGTTATTTATATTGATTGATCGGTGTGTTTACTTTGGGACTACGGAACGATATTCCGCGAGATCCCCCTGCACATTTATATTTGGGACTACGGGACGGTATCACAGGAGATCCCGCTGTACTGGATATATTTACTTTGGGACTACGGAGCGGTATTTCGGGAGATCCCCCTGCACATTTACGTTTGGAACTATGGGACAGTAGCCCGGGAGATCCCTTGTTGCTATCTCTGTGTATTGAATTGTGGTGTTTTTCTGTGATTTCATTCTGTTAACTGTTAGTATTTAATTTTACCGCAATAATTCTTATTGTTTTACTTTATTACATATATAAACCAGTAGGGCCCTGACCTGATCTCGTCACTACTCGACCGAGGTTAGGCTTGGCACTTACTGGGTACCGCTGTGGTGTACTCATGCCCTTTCCTGCACATGTTTTTCGTGTGTAGATCCAGGTTCGTCGTACCACCTCATCACTAGTTGCAGTCATTGCTGCCTGTTGGAGACTTCAAGGTACATCTGCCCGCGCCCACAGATCCTCGGAGTCCCCCTCTATCCCTTTATGTTCATTTCTCTTTCTTTCTGTAGAGATGATGTATAGAACAGTTAGAACATCTTAGTAGCTTGTGACTTGCGAGTTTCCGGGTTTTAGGTGTTGTTTTTGGTACTTTCTTCTAAAGTATTAACTATATATGCCGAGTGGCATTTAGTTGCTTCATGGATAGATGTATTGCCAATAGTTAATATATATGCTTTGTTTTTTTATTCCGCAATGTGTTAGGCTTACCTATTCGTAGAGACTAGGTGCCGTCACGACAGTTCACGGAGGGAGAAATTGGGTCATGACAAAATAGTATCAGAGATCTAGGTTCATAGGAGTCGTGAGTCACAAGCTGGTTTAGTACAGTCTCGTGGATCGGTACGGAGACGTCTGTACTTATCTTCGAGAGGATATGGAATTGTTAGGAAAATTCCACTTTATTTGATTCCTTGTCGTGTGAGATTATTGACTTCGAAAATTCTAAACTTCTGTCAACTATTCTCTCACAGATGGTGAGGACACGTGCTACCGGAGATGACCAGGCACCCGCGCCCCCTGCTACAGCTGCCAGAGGCCGGGGCTGGCTAAAGGCCGAGGACGCACACGTGGTGCAGCCAGAGCACCCGCGCGAGCTGCTACAGAGGAGCCACCAGCAGCTCCAGCCGGATCCCATGCACCTAATACGCCTACTACTACTACTCTAGCTCTCCAGGAGACCCTTGCACTATTCATGAGCATGTACACCACTTTAGCTCAGGTAGGGTTGATTCCCCTTGCTGCAGCCACATCTCAGGCCGGGGGAGAAGCACAGACTCCCGTCGCCCGCACCCCAGAGCAGCAGGTTCAGGTTGATCAGATAGCTTCAGTTCAGCTCGAGGGTAGGGCAGCTGCTTCAGAGGAGGAGCATTGGAGACTTGAGAGGTACAAGAAGTACGATCCTCCTACATTCAGTGGACTAGCATCAGAGGATGCTCAGGGATTTCTGGAGGAATGTCACCGTATCCTCCGCACTATGGGCATAGCAGAGTCAAGTGCGGTTTTTTTCATTGCCTTCCAGCTTCGAGGGGCAACCTATCAGTGGTGGCGTACTTTTGAGTTGGACAGTCCGATTGAGGCAGCTTCACTTACATAGACCCAATTCTCGAATATGTTTTTGAGGGAGTCACTCAGAGCCTCAGGGATGCATGACGCGCGGAGTTTGAGCATTTGCGCCAGGGTACTATGGCTGTTTCGGAGTATGTTGTCAGCTTCAGTGATTTGGCCAGACATGCACCGGCCTTGGTTTCTACAGTTCGTGAGAGAGTTTGCCGGTTTATTGAGGGGCTCATTCCCAACATCAGGTCTAGCATGGCCCGGTAACTAGACATGGATATCGCCTAAGGAGAGTAGAGGGCATGCTTGCTCGGGACAGGGAGGAGAGAGAGGCCAGGAGGTCTCGAGAGTCGAGCCATTATTCTGGTGCCGGTGCCCCAGCTGCATGTCATGGTAAGGGTTATGTGAGTCGCCCCGTTCATTCAGCTCTTCCAGCAGCTAGTGGTATTCCAGCTCCTCCTAGACCTTAGGAGCATTATTATGCACCTCCAGTATCTAGTGCGCCTCCTGCACGGGATGCTTTTAGTGGTCAGGCCAGCAAACCTGGCCCAAGCCAGTCACAGCCACCACGCCCTCCCAGAGCTTGTTTTGAGTGTGTCGACACACGCTATATGATGAAGGATTGCCCTAGGCTTAGGAGGGGTGCACCTCCACAGACTTCTCAGCCACAGCGTGCTCTACAGGGTCCCCAAGCTATGATCACATCACCAGTTGCTACCCCACCAACTTAGCCAGATAGAGGTGGAGGTCGGGGAGGTAGAGGTTGCCCTAGAGGGGGAGGCCAAGCTAGATATTATGCCCTTCCTTCCTATACTGAGGTTGTTGCCTCTGATTCTATCATTACATATTGTTCCGGTCTGTCATAGAGATATCGGTTCTATTCGATCCAGGCTCCACTTATTCCTATGTGTCCTCTTATTTTGCCCCGCATTTAGGCGTATCTCGGGATTCTTTGAGTTTCCTTGTTTATGTTTCTACAACTGAGAGAGATTCTCTTGTTGTGGACCGCGTTTATCGGTCGTGTTTGATTGATCTTAGTGGTTTTGAGACCAGAGCCGATTTATTGTTGCTCAGCATGGTAGATTTTGATGTTATCTTGGGCATGGATTGGTTGTCTCCCCATTATGCTATTCTTGATTGTCACGCCAAGACCGTGACACTGGCTATGCTAGGTTTACCGCGAGTAGAGTGGAGGGGCACTTTAGATTACACTCCCAGTAGAGTTATCTCATTTCTTAAAGCTCAGCGAATGGTTGAGAAGGGGTGTGACGTGTATCTAGCTTATGTGAGAGATGTCAGTATTGATACCCCTACAGTTGATTCAGTCCTAATAGTGTGGGATTTCCCTGATGTGTTTCCAGCTGATCTTCCGAGCATGCCGCCCGATAGAGATATTGATTTTGGCATTGATTTGTTGTCGGGCACTCAGCCCATTTCTATTCCTCCTTATCATATGTCTACTCCTGAGTTGAATGAGTTGAAAGAACTGTTATAGGAATTGCTTGATAAGGGCTTTATTCGGCCTAGTGTATCACCTTGGGGTGCTCCTATCTTGTTTGTGAAGAAAAAGGACGGTTCCATGCGTATGTGCATCGATTATTGCCAGTTAAACAAAGTTACAGTGAAGAATCGGTACCCTTTGCCTCGCATTGATGACCTTTTTGATCAGTTGCAGGGTGCTCGAGTGTTTTCTAAGATTGATTTGCGTTCAGGTTATCATCAGTTGAAGATTCGGGAGCCAGATATCCCGAAAACTGCTTTCAAGACTCGGTATGGCCATTTACAAGTTCCTTGTTATGTCATTTGCGCTGACCAATGCCCCAGCCGCATTTATGCATTTGATGCACAGTGTATTCCGGCCATATATTGACTCCTTCGCCATTGTCTTTATTGATGACATTCTGGTCTACTGCCGGAGTCGGAAGATCATGAGCAGCACCTGAGGACAGTGCTTCAGACCTTGATAGAAAAGAAATTATATGCGAAGTTCTCGAAATGTGAGTTTTGGTTGGATTCCGTGACATTCTTGGGTCACGTAGTATCGAGTGAAGGGATCAAGGTGGATCCGAAGAAAGTGGATGCAGTGCAGAGTTGGCCCAGACCATACTCAGCTACATAAATCCGTAGTTTCCTTGGTTTGGCAGGTTATTACCGTTGATTTGTTGAGGGATTCTCATCTATTGCAGCACCTATGATCGGGCTGACCTAGAAAGGTGCTCCGCTCAGGTGGACAGAAGAGTGTGAGGAGAACTTTTAGAAGCTCAAGACAACTTTGACTACAGCCCCAGTATTGATATTATCTACAGGTTCGGGGTCTTATACTGTCTATTGTGATGCCTCGAGGATTGGCCTTGGAGCGGTATTGATGCAAGACGGTAGGGTGATTGCCTACGCGTCCAGGCAGTTGAAGGTACATGAGAAGAATTATCCTGTCCATGATCTCGAGTTAGCAGCAATTGTCCATGCCTTGAAGATCTGGCGTCATTATTTGTATGGTGTTCCTTGTGAGATCTATACTGATCACCGGAGTTACAGCATCTGTTCAAGTAGAAGGACCTTAATTTGCGACAAAGGAGGTGGTTAGAGCTGCTTAAGGATTATGATATCACTATGTTATACCACCCAGGGAAGGCCAATGTGGTGGCCGATGCTTTGAGCCATCGGGCAAGTTTGGCTTATCTACCAGCAGCGGAGAGACCCATGGCGATGGATGTTCAGGCCTTAGCTAGCTAGTTTGTGAGATTGGATATTTCAGAGCCTAGTCGGGTCCTAGCTTGTGTGGTTTCTTGGTCTTTCTTGTTTGATCGTATCAGAGAGAGTCAGTATGATGACCCTCATTTGCTTTTCCTTAAGGACAAGGTTCTGCATGATGATGCCAGAGATGTGACCATTGGTGATGACGGGGTATTAAGGATGCAGGGTCGGATATGTGTGCCCAATGTTGATAGGCTTCAGGAGTTGATTCTAGAGGAGACCCACAGTTTGTGGTATTCCATCCATCCGGGTGCCTTAAAGATGTACCAAGATTTGAGGCAGCACTATTGGTGGAGGAGGATGAAGATATATAGTTGGATTTGTAGCTCGATGCCTCAATTGTTAGCAAGTGAAATGTGAGCATCAGAGGTTGGGTGGTTTGCTTTAGTAGATAGAGATTTCGGAGTGGAAGTGGGAGCGGATCACCATAGATTTCGTAGTTGGACTCCTGCGGACTTTGAGAAAGTTTGATGCTATCTGGGTGATTGTGGATCGGCTGACCAAGTCTGCGCACTTCATTCCTGTGTACAACCTATTCTTCAGAGCGGTTGGATGAGATTTATATCCGAGAGATTGTTCGCCTGCATGGTAATCCAGTTTCCATCATTTCAGATAGAGGCACTCAGTTTACATCACGGTTCTGGAGAGCCGTACAACATGAGTTGGGTACTCGGGTAGAGTTGAGCACAGCATTTCACCCCCAGACGGATGGACAGTCTGAGCGCACTATTCAGATTCTTGAGGATATGCTCCGTGCGTGTGTGATGGAGTTTGGAGGTTCTTGGTATCAGTTCTTGTCACTTGCGGAGTTTGCCTACAACAACAGTTATCAGTCCAGCATTCTGATGGCACCGTATGAGGCTCTGTATGGTAGGCGGTATAGGTCCCTGGTGGGTTGGTTTGAGCCGGGCGAGGCTAGATTATTGGGCACAGACTTGGTTCAAGATGCTTTGGAGAAGGTTATGGTGATTCAGGATAGACTTCGCACAGCCCAGTCCAGACAGAAGAGTTATGCGGACTGGAAGGTTCGCGACGTTTCATTAATGGTGGGAGAGCGGGTCTTGCTTCGGGTTTCTCCTATGAAAGGCGTTATGAGATTTGGAAAGAGGGAAAAGTTGAGCCCAAGGTTTATTGGCCCCTTTGAGGTGTTGCGGCCTGTTGGGGAGGTTGCCTATGAGCTTGACTTACCTCCTAGTTTGCCAGGAGTTCATCCGGTATTTCATGTTTCGATGCTCCGAAGGTATCACGGTGATTCGTCGCACGTGTTGTATTTCAGTTTAGTCCAGCTGGACAAGGATCTATCTTATGTTGGGGAGCCAGTGGCTATATTGGACAGGCAGGCTCGAAAGTTGAGGTCGAAGAGCATTACATCAGTAAAGGTTCAGTAGCAGGGTCAGCCGGTCGAGGAGGCGACTTGGGAGATCGAGCAGGATATGCACAGCCGTTATCCTCATCTTTTCACCACTTCAGGTATGTCTCTATGCTCGTTCAAGGACGAAAAAATGTTTTAAGAGGGGGAGGATTTAAGGACCCAGCCGGTCATTTCGAGAATTAACGCCCCGATCCCCTGTTAACTACTTTCCCCGTGTCTTTTTCTGCTATTGTGATTTGCCGGGATGGTTTATGTTGAGTTTCAGAGTGTTTTGGGACACTTAGTCCCCAAATGAGAGTTTAAGTCTTAGAGTTTGGACCGTAGTCGGAACATGGTGAAGACGGCCTCGGAATGGAATTCCGGATTCCGTTATCTTCGTTGGGTGATTCTGGGCTTAGGGGCGCGTCCGGATTGTGTTTTTGAGGTCCGTAGCTTATTTAGGCTTGAAATGACGAAAGTTGAATTTTTGGAATTTCGAGCCGATAGTGGAATTTTTTATATCGGGGTCAGAATCCAATTCTAGAAGTTGCAATAGGTCTGTAGTGTTGAATATGACTTGTGTGCAAAATTTGGCGTTAATCGAACATGGTTCGGTTGGTTTCGGCATCGGTTGTAGAATTTTGAGATTTCAAGTTCATTAAGATTGGATTGGAGAGTGATTCGTGGTTTTAGCGTTGTTTGATGTGATTTGAGAGCTTGACTAAGTTCGTATGATGTTTTAGGATTGGTTGGTATGTTTGGTTGAGGTCCCGGAGGCCTCAGGTGAGTTTCGGATGCTTAACGGATTGGTTTGGGACTTAGGCATGTTGCTGAAGCTTTGTTGCACCTCTTTTTTTCGCACCTGCGGATTTTCGACCGCAGGTGCGTGCCGCAGAAGCGGCTTGGGATCCACAGAAGCAGAGAGGGACCTTTGCAGCTAAGAGTGCAGGTGCGGCTGGGGAACCGCAGAAGCAGGCTCGCAGATGCGGCCCAGTGACGGCAGATGTAACCCCAGCCCAGATACGTGGCCTTCGCACCTGCGATGATTTTTCCGCAAGTGCGGGACCGTAGATGCGGCCCCATGAGCGCAGATGCGGAAATTGCTGGGCAGAAAAGAGGATTTCGAGGATTTGAAATTCCATAACACAAAATTTGATTTAGAGCTCGGTGGGAGCGATTTCTCAAGGGATTTTGAGGGAGAAATTGGGTAACTAATTCTAACTCTATTTTGATCATATTACATTAATCCATTGTTTTTGTCCTCATCTAATTAAGGAAATTGAGGGTGGAAGTTTGGATATGGGGGGAAAACTTCCCCAATTGAAAATCTGAGTTTTGAATGGGAATTAGACGTCGGATTTGGATGACTTTTGTACGAGTGAACTCGTGAGTGAATGGGTGTTCATAATTTGTGACATTTACCTGATTCCGAAACGTGGGCCCGGGGAGGATTTTTGGGTGTTTTTTTATTTTCTTACCCTAGCTTTGATTTCATTAGTTAAATTAGTTGCTTTTAGCTTTATCTACGTTATACAATTGATTTGATTAGATTTGGGCCACTCGGAGTTGGATACTCGTGGAAAGAGCGTGATTTCAGATTGATTTTTGAGCTTGGTTCGAGGTAAGTGGCTTGCCTAACCTTCTGTGGGGGAACTCCCCTTAGGATTTGGTACTGTTGTTATATGAATTCCGTGTACGTGAGGTGACGAGTGCGTACACGTGCTAATTGTTGAAAAAGAACCCCGTTTTCATTAAAATAATATCTATGTTTTCCTTTAATTGAGCAATACTAGTATATGTAGCCATCCTGTTTAGCTTCGGGAAGCATGCTTGCGTGCCTTAACTGCCTTAATTGCTTATATGGACTCTGTGCAGCATGATTGCCTATCTTCTTTGATATGAATTGAATTTAAACTATAGCATTTCTTGTTAAACTTCTATTTATATTGATTGATTGGTGTGTTTACTTTGGGACCACTGAATGGTATTCTGGGAGATCCCCCTGCACATTTATATTTGGGACTATGGGACGGTATCCTGGGAGATCCCCCTGTACTGGATATATTTACTTTGGGACTACGAAACGGTATTTCGGGAGATCCCCCTGCACATTTACGTTTGGTACTATGGGACGGTATCCCGGAAGATCCCCTGTTGCTATCTCTGTGTATTGAATTGTGGTGTTTTTCTGTGATTTCATTCTGTTAACTGTTAGTATTTAATTTTACTGCAATAATTCTTATTGTTTTACTTTATTACATATATAAACCAGTAGGGCCCTGACCTGATCTCGTCACTACTCGACCGAGGTTAGGCTTGGCACTTACTGGGTACCGCTGTGGTGTACTCATGCCCTTTCCTGCACATATTTTTCGTGTGTAGACCCAGGTTCGTCGTACCAGCCTCATTACTAGTTCCAGTCGCTACTTCCTGTCGGTGACTTCAAGGTACATCTGCCTGCGCTCGCAGGTTCTTGGAGTCCCCCTCTATCCCTTTGTGTTCATTTCTCTTTCTTTCTGTAGAGTTGATGTATAGAACAGTTAGAACATCTTAGTAGCTTGTGACTTGCGAGTTTCCTGGTTTTGGGTGTTATTTTTGGTACTTTCTTCTGAAGTGTTAACTGTATATGCCGAGTGGCATTTAGTTGCTTCATGGATAGATGTATTGCCAATAGTTAATATTTATGCTTTGTTTTTTTAATTCCGCAATGTGTTAGGCTTACCTAGTCATAGAGACTAGGTGCCGTCCCAACAGTTCAGGGAGGGAGGAATTGGGTCGTGACTAGCTTGGAAGGTATTAAGGACTCATTGGGGTTAAGGTATGTTAAGGCTTACTCTTACTCAATTGGAGCGATCTATATGAATGAAACTTAAGTGAAATGCTAACCGTAACGACTCCACTCTTAATAGCTAGAAACCTTCATATTGATTCATGACCAAATAGTAGTGTCTCCAGAAAGTCTATTCTTATGATTTGTAAGTTCTATAGAGTCATGTAACGATAACGATGCTCGTCTCATAACGTTTTTCGGAGGTGTAACGACCTTACGTCACTCCGACAGATTTAGAATGTGCTTTTATCATACTTATGCATTTATAAATATATAATACTATGATGATGATTGTCCACAAAGGTTGATGGCATTATATATATATATAGAGGCCCCGTTATGTTTTACCTAAAAACTCGGGACTGCTTGGTGTCGAGGTAGACATATGTGTTCCTGATTGTAAGGTAAGCTCGCCGCAGTGCGGACTTTTTGGGTTGAAGAGTGCGCTGGGGAGTAATGGACAATTTTTGGTAGAACCAGGCATTTTTTCAGTCCACTCTGCGACTGCAGAACCACTTTGGGTATTGGAGTTGTTTATTTTGCATGCATGTGTTATCAAGGGGTGTAGGAAGATTGTTGACCTAAAAATGGTAAAGAATGGGTTGTGGGATGATGGAATCCTCCGTAGAAGGACCTTGAAACCTTAATGCATACCTAGTGTTTGATAAAATGCTCAAATGAGCTAGAACCATGAGCATCTTCCAGATTTTGATTCAATTTGTTACATTTCTAAAACAGATTGAAATTGCTAAGGTTTCCGGAATATATTAGAGTTTAAGGAAGCTCAAGTGAAATATGTTGGCTGAACTCTTATTTAAGAATTTAACCCCACATTACTCTTGTAATTTCAAAGATGTCACGAACCACACCGATGTGCCGCGAGGGGTGCCCGAGTCATACCTGTCAAACATCCTTAAGCATGTGTCTAACATATAAACATGAATAACATACGTGAGAGAAATCTGTCCAAAAGACATATGTACATATACATGCGGAATATAGTGGAGCGAGCCGGCAAGGCTGCTATAGACAACATTATACCCAAAACTGGAAGCCGACAAGGCCACATACTATCCAACTATACATAACTGTCTACAGACCTCTATTAGAATATACAACTGTACAAGGACGGGACTGGGCCCCGTCATACCCATATATGTATACAAACATATCATACCAAGGTCAAAAGCAGCTCCGGATCAAATGGAGCACACCAACTCTTGATGATCAAGGATCCTAAGGAGGGGGAAAATCAGCTTGTCTACCTGCACCTGCGGGCATGAAATGCAGGCCCCGGGAAATAGGGCGTCAGTACGAATAATGTACTGAGTATGTAAGGTATGAAAATCAGTACATAAGAGACTTAGATGGAACATGGAATAAGGAGTTCCGCCTGTAAGTCTAAATAACTTTGTAAATGCTGAAACATTATAATGTCATGCACGTGCGTGTAAATGCCGTGTCATGCATAGGTATGGTCTAGATAACATTATCAAGCCTCTGAGGGCATCCCATCATATCACCTCGACCACTGTGGGCAAAATCATCAACATATACCAGCTAATCAGGTGGTGGTGCGTATATAACGTTGTAACCTTTTCCCATATATATATATATATATATACACACACACACACATACACACATATACAACACCTTCTGTTCATGGGTCAATGTAAATGAATGCAACTCATGAGAAGTACGTTAATCCCTCGGAACGTCATAAGACCATTATGCCTTTGATTAATATCATGATAAACTTTATCAACTTACGTATTTTCGGAGACCCATGAACAAACGATAGAATAATAAGACATATGGGAATCAAGAACATAGGCATCTCTAGTATTTCTATGAATAGAGTCATTTATGGAAGTTGTTTATTTGCTCGTTTCGTTTGTGTCGTATAGATCATGCCAAATGGAAAGAAGGGATAGCCTTAACATACCTGAACCGATTTTCTTGAGAAAGATTGCACCGTATTTCCTTATAATTGCAAAAATCTCACAATAATAACATAAATCCAACCTACAAGTG
Organism: Nicotiana attenuata; assembly: GCF_001879085.1. Lineage (NCBI taxonomy): Eukaryota > Viridiplantae > Streptophyta > Magnoliopsida > Solanales > Solanaceae > Nicotiana > Nicotiana attenuata. The sequence continues at coordinate 251,251 of NW_017670491.1, forward strand.
CTCCATCATGTGTTTTTTGGTATTGAGGTAGGAAAATATTATGATTTCCTTCAATATTTCTAACGTGAGTTTCTAATAGCAAGAACAGTACACTTGAACCTATTGAAAATCTAAGAGACCAAATGAAGCAAAAATGGTCTCAAATCTTAAAGTGTGTTTGAATGGGATGTGGGCCCACTTCAAGCAGTGACTAAGCCACTTTAATCTTCAAAATATGATATCTTTCAAGACTTTTAAGAGTCATATTATTTTAAGGGTGGGGGCTGCCGCGTTTTTGGCCTCTTAGGCTTTATCCCCAAAGTCTAATTACCCACTAATGACTTATTTAACTAATTGATCCCTCATTAACTAATAATCAACCAATTACCCATATAATTAAGAATTATCTCAACTTACTTAAAATACTACTCATTTTTAATACACTTTACGTATCCTACTATCATGATCGTGGGGTACCTTGTATGGCATTAGTCCATAAATGCCGAGTATTGTAGCTCGGACCGTATTTTATCCCAAATCGACAACATTTAATGAAACTTTTTTTTTTATTCGTTCACTCTTTATCCTTCACGACACTTACTTATCTCTTGTTATAAATAGCATAAATGCGTATAACCTCAAGATAATCTCATCCCCGAGTCTACGTCGATTAACTGAAGACGAAACTTTAATGTACGAAGACGCGAGACGTAATATGCTTCCCCCCTTAGAATCATTCGTCCTCAAATGTTTAACTCCCCGAGATCTACATAAGCTTCGGCAGAGTCACCTTTGTAACAATACTACTACCAACTCTTCCTATAGAAACTCAATAATTCAACGCCACATAGGACCATAATCATCAATAATGACAATGGCCTCACACGACCATTGACAAAAACTAACACAAGAATCCATACATGTATCTTAAAGTTGTGATGTCTCAGTCGGACCCTTCTCTGGAAGAGGAAATAAGTGAGGATATCTAGACTTCATGTCTTCTTCGGTATCCCAAGTCATTTCTTCCACATTGTTGTTTCTCCAAGTACTTTCACCAAAGCTACGTCTGTAGTTCTCAATCTCAGAACCTGTCTGTCTAATATAGCAATGGGAGTTTCTCCATATGATAGCTGCTCTGTGACCTGAACGTCGTCAACTGACACGATCTGGAAGGATCTCCGATACATTTATGGAGCATAGACGCATGAAAGACTGGATGTACAGACTCCAAGTCCGAAGGCAAGTCTAACTCATATGCTACCTGGCCTACCTTGCGTATGATCCTATATGGTCCAATGTATCGAAGGATAAGTTTTCCTTTCTTACCGAACCTCATAACACCTTTCATCGGTGATACCTTTAGGAATACCCAGTCGTCAACCTGAAACTCTAAGTCTCGCTGCCGATTATCCGCATAAGACTTCTGACGGCTTTGAGCTGCTAATAGCCTTTCCTGTATAAGCTTAATTCTCTTGATTGCCTGTTGTACCAATTTTGGTCCTACTAACGTAGTTTCCCCAACATCGAACCACCCTATAGGCGACCTACACTTCCATCCTTAAAGAGCTTCGTTTGGAGCCATCTGAATACTGGAAAGGTAGCTATTATTATATGCAAACTCAATAAGGGGTAGATGATCATCCCAACTACCCCTGAAGTCAATCACAAAAGCCCATAACATATCCTCGAGTGTCTGAATAGTACGCTCAGCCTATCCGTCTGTCTAGGGATGAAATGTTGTACTAAGACTTACCTGAGTCCACAATCCTTTTTGGAAGGACTTCCAGAAGTTAGCTGTAAATTGAGCTCCTTTATCGAGATAATAGATACAGGGACACCATGCAGTCGTACTATCTCCTTAATATAAGGCCTTGCATAATCCTCTACGGAATATGTAGTCCTAACGGGAAGAAAATAGGCTGATTTTGTAAGCCTATCAACAATAACCCATATAGAATCGAACTTACGCTGGGTACGAAGTAAGCCTACATGAAATCCATATTGAAAACTTCCCATGTCCAAGTCAGAATCTCCATAGCCTGCAATAATCCACCAAGTTTTTGATGCTCAACCTTAACATGCTGACAGTTAGGGCACTGAGCAACAAATTCCGCTATATCCTTTTTCATTCCGTCCCACCAATATACTTCCCTGATATCATGATACATCTTTGTTGCTCCTGGATGGATAGAATAACGAGAATAATGAGTTTCTCCCATAACCTACCGACGCAACCCTGCAACATTAGGGACACATAATCATCCTTGATATCTGAGGACCCCATGTTCTATAATCTCAAACGGCGCCTTCTCCTTCTGAGGGGTGGTGTCCTTATAATGAACTAACACAGGATCCTCGTACTGGCGTTCCTTCACTTCAGTTACTAAAGAGGTTGTTGTCGTATCCTGAATAGTAATTTCATTATCACTTGAGTCCAGTAATCAAACTCCAAGACTAGCTAGCTGATGAATCTCATGGGCTATTCCCTCTTTTCTGGTTGTAAATATGACAGACTACCCATAGATCTACAGCTGAGGGCGTCGACTACCACGTTCGCCTTCCTCGGATGGCATAAAATATCAACGCCATAATCTTTAAGTAGCTCCAATCATCTCCTTTGACGTAAATTCAATTTTTTTGCTTGAAGATATACTGGAGGCTCTTATGATCCGTATAGATATCAACATGAATGCCATACAAGTAGTGCCTCCACATCTTTAGTGCATGAATCACTACGGCTAACTCTAAATCATGGGTCGGTAATTCTTCTAGTGTTTTCTTAGTTTTCTAGAAGCATAAGCTACAACCTTACCATGTTGCATTAGTACACAACCCAATCCAACGCCCAAAGCGTCACAATAGATAACATAACCATCGGTCCTTTCTGGAGCATTAGAACCGGTGCTGAAGTTAATCTATCTTTCAATGCCTGAAAACTCCGTTCGCAAGCATCAGTCCATTGAAACTTTGCTCCCTTCTGAGTCAATTTTGTCAAAGGTGCTGAAAAGGAAGAAAATCCCTCTACAAATCTCCTATAATAACCTGCCAAACCGAGATAGCTACGAACCTCCGTCGGTGTCGTGGGTCTATGCCAAGTCTTTACTGCCTCAATCTTTTGTGTATCAACCCGAATACCTTCACCCAAAATAATATGTCCAAGGAAAGCTACAGAGTCCAACCAGAATTCACATTTAGAGAATTTTGCATACAACTTCCCTTTTTGTAGAACTCTGAGTATAGTACGCAAATGATGCCCAGCCTCTGAATGAGAATATACCAATTATCGTCAAAAAATACAATTATGAACAGATCTAAAAAGGTTTTGAACACACGGTTCATCAAATCCATGAGTACTACTGGGGCATTGGTCTAACCGAACGACATAACACAAAACTCAAAGTGATCGTATTTGGTTCTGAATGTTGTCTTCGGAATATTTTCCTCCTTAACCCTTACCTGATGGTACCCGGACCTCAAGTCTATCTTTGAAAAACACTTGGCACATTGCAACTTATCAAATAAATCATCAATCCTCGGGAGCGGGTACTTATTCTTGATCGTCACCTTATTCAACTGTCTATAATCAATACACATCCGTAAGGAACCATCTTTCTTCCTCACAAATAACACAGTCGCTCCCACGGTGCTGTACTAGGTCTGATAAGGCCTTTTTCAAGTAATTCCTTTAGTTCTTCCTTCAACTCTTTGAACTCTATGGGGGACATTTAATAGGGAGGAATAGATATTGGATGCGTATCTGGTAGTAGATCAATAGCAAACTCAATTTCTTGCTCTGGCGGAAGACCCGTAAGCTCATCCGAAAAAACATCGGGAAACCCATTAACCACAGGGATGGACTTAATGGTTGGTAACTCTATTTCCACATCCCGAACCCAAACTAAGTGGTAAATATAGCCCTTTCAGATCATATTCCTTGCCTTGATATAGGAAATAAATTTACCTCTCGGCAATGCCGTATCACCTTTCCATTCCAAAACAGGCTCCCCTGGAAATTGGAATCAGACCATCTTTAATCTACAATCAACGTTGACATGACAAGAAGCCAACCAATCCATACCCATTATAATATCAAATTCTACCATTTCTAACTCGATTAGGTCCGCTACGGTAGATCGACTATGAACTACTATTATACAACCTCTATATGCTCGCTTAGCTATCACTGAGTCCCCAACAGGTGTAGACACCTCAAAAGGTTTAACCAATTTAGGTTTTATTCCAAACTTACTATCAACCAACGGAGTAACATATGATAAGGTGGAACCTGGGTCAATCAGTGCATATACATCATATGAGAAGACTGATAATATACTTGTAACAACATCAGGCGATGACTCCTAATCCTGTCATCCGGCCAACGCGTAAATACGGTTCTAAGGACCGCTCGAGCTAGATGCTCCGCCTCTGCCTCTACCACGACTCATTGGTGCTTGTGAACCTTGCCTAGGAGGGCATACTGATGATGACGAACCAGCTACAGATCTCGCTGGCTGAGCTATGCTTGCATCACCTCTTGTCGGACAATCCCTCAAACATGGCCCGAATAACCACAAGTATAACAAACACCCAACCACATACTACACTGTCCGGCATGCTGCTTACCACACTGAGCACATCGTGGCAAGGGCGGCCTCATCTGATTTGACTCACCCCTATATTGAGAACCTGAAGCCCTAAAATTCTGACCAGGCCCTGAATATATGGAACGATCAAATCTCTTACTGCCAAATTGAAGGGGCGCGCTAGCCGATGGCTGGGCTGGATATTGTGGTCTCTGACCACCTCGAAACTTACCAGAAGAACCCAAAGACCTCTCTCTCTTATTCTGGGCCCTATCATGCTCATGATCGGCCCTCTGTTTTTGCTTACGCTCCTTTACACCCTGAGCGTATGCCTGAATATGAGAAATATCCATATATGCCTGAAGTGAGACCGACATACAATCGTTAAGCAAGTGCGGCTCTAACCCTAACACAAACCGGTGAACCTGATCCTTCATCTTACATACAATAGTGGGAGCATACCTAGCCAACGAATAAAACTGAAGACAATACTCCCGAACACTCATGTTACCCTGTCGAAGGGTTAAGAACCTATCAACTCTGGACCGTCTAAGCTGTGGTGGCAGATAATGACAAAGAAAAGCCTCTGTAAACTCCTGCCATACTGCTAGGGGGGCATCCTCACATCTGGACCCAAAACTCATACTAATTAACTGCGACATCCTGAAGTCTATAGGAAGCTAGCTCAATTAACTCAGTCGCAGTGGCCTTCATCACCCTCAAAGTCCTCTGTGTTCTATCGATAAACACTTGATTGGATCTGCCCTAGTGAATACCGGAGGATCCAAATTAATGAAATCACGAACCCTTGCACTGATGGAACTATCTGCATGACCAATACCTAGTTCCTGACGCCGAGCCTGTGCGGCTACTAATCAAATATGTGATATCTTATCTTTAGAATTTAATAGGTCAATTATGTCGCCTGATCCGGTGCATCTGGCTGAGGGGGTGAACGTATAGGGGTGGGTGCTGGAGCTGGTGCCCCTCGGAGCTCTTCTGGATAGGGCAATGTATGTGAAGTATGAGATAGAATCTCACTATGAGACTCTCCCCGAGCCCTGGCAACTCGTGGCGCTCGACTAGTAGTCTCACCAGCCACGGACTTTCCCTTGTGGGTGGCTGTAGTCTTCGAAGGCATTGGTGAAAACGTAACATATTGTTAGGAACACGAATTCTTATATCGTACGATCTAAGATAAGAAGAGAGGATAACATCCTCTATGTCCTGTAGCCTCCTATCTATGAGTGTGGTGCACAACACACCCATAAATAAGATTCTAATAGACACGGTCTGTGGACAACCCTTGGACAGAACTGCTCTGATACCATTTTTGTCACGACCCACACAGATGGGCCACGACGGGTGCCCGAGTCCTACCTATCAAACATCCTTAATCAGGTGTCTAACGTATAAACACGAATAACATATGTGCAAGAAATCTGTCCAAAAGACATATGTACATATACATGCGGATTATAGTGGGGCGAGCTGACAAGGCTGCTATAGACAATAATATACCCAAAATTGGAAGCCGACAAGGCCACATACTATCCAACTATACATAATTGTCTATAGACCACTATTAGAATATAAAACTGTACAAGGACAAGAATGGGCCCCGTCATACCCATATATGTATATAAACATATCGTACCAAGGTCAAAAGCAGCTCTGGATCAAATGGAGCACACCAACTCTTGCTGATCAAGGATCCTAAGGAGGGAGGGTTGTCAGCTTGTCTACCTGCACCTGCGAGCATGAAATGCAAGCCCCGAGAAATAGGGCATCAGTACGAATAATGTAGTGAGTATGTAAGGCATGAAAATCAGTACATAAGAGACATAGATGAAACATGGAATAAGGAGTTCTGCCTTTAAGTCTAAATAACTTCGTAAATCCTGAAACAGTTATAATATCATGCACGTGCGTGTAAATGTCGTGTCATGCATAGGTATGGTATACATAACAACATCAAGCCTCTGAGGGAATCCCATCATATCACCTCGGCCACTGTGGGCAAAATCATCAACTTATACCAGCTGATCAGGTGGTGGTGCATATATTACGCCGTAACATTTTCCCATATCTCATATACATATATATATGTATATGAGATATGGGAAAATGTTACGGCGTATGTATGTATAACGCCAATGGATCAATGTAAATGAATGCAAGGCATGAGAAGTACGTCAATAAAATCCCTCGGAACGTCATGAGACCATTATGCCATTGATTAATATCATGAAATAAATTTTATCAACTAACGTATTTTCGGAGACCCATGAATAGACGATAGAATAATAAGACATATGAGAATCAAGAACATAGGCATCTCTAGTATTTCTATGAATAGAGTCATTTATGGAAGTTGTGTATTTGCTCATTTCGTTTTGTGTCGTATAGATCATGCCAAAAAGAAAGAAGGGATAGCCTTAACATACCTGAACCGATTTTCTTGAGAAAGATTGCACCGTATTCCCTAATAATTACAAAAATCTCACCATAATAACATAAATCAAATGCCTACCAAATGCTCCATCATGTGTTATTTGGTATTGAGGTAGGAAAATGTTATGATTTCCTACAATATTTCTAACGTGATTTTCTAATAGCAAGAACAGTACACTTGAACCTCTTGAAGCAAAAATGGTCTCAAATCTTAAAGTGTGTTTGAATGGGATGTGGGTCCACTTCAAGTGGTGACTAAGCCACTTTAATCTTCATAATATGATATCTTGCAATACTTTTAAGAGTCATATTAATTTTAAGGGTGGGCTGCCACGTTTTTGGCCTCTTAGGCTTTATCCCCAAAGTCTTAATTACCCACTAATGACTTATTTAACTAATTAATCTCTCATTAATCAATAATCAACCACTTACCCATATAATTAAGAATTATCTCAACTTACTTAAAATACTACTCACTTTTACTATATTTTACGTACCCTACTATCGTGGTCGTGGGGTACCTTGTATGGCATTAGTCCATAAATGCCGTGTATTATAGCTCAGACCGTATTTTATTCTAAATCGACAACCTTCAACGAAACTCTTTTTTCATTCGTTTACCCTTTATCTTTCACGGCACTTACTTATCGCTTGTTATAAATAGCATAAATGCATATAACCTCAAGATAATCTCATCCCCGAGTCTACGTCAATTAACAGAAGTCGAAACTTTAGCGTACGAAGATGCGAGATGTAACACAAGATGTTCATTATAAATCGATTATCCCGAATAAGCTTTGTGACAAAGATATATATTCAATTCGTGTTTCTAATGTTCTTATTGTGTTGTACTATTAATTGAGGATGTGTTCCAAACTATGGATTGTGTATCGACATGTTGTAACTTCAGGTCGTGTTTCATATGAAAGTTATTATGCCAAATTGTGTAGAGATTGTGATTGGTATTACACCTCCACCCGTATATATTGGGGTGAGGCAGTAGGGCCGCTTTGTGTAGGATTTTGGTATCGTTGTTACACCTCCACCCGCATATATTGGGGTGAGGCGGCAGGGCCGCTTTGTGTAGGATCTTGGTATCGTTGTTACACCTCCACCCACATATATTGGGATGAGGCGGCAGGACCACTTTGTGTAGGTATTGGTATCGTTGTTACACCTCCACCCGCATATATTGGGGTGAGGCGACAGGACCGCTTTGTGTAGGTTTTTGGTACTGTGGTTACACCTCCACCCGCATACATTGGGGTGAGGCGGCAGGGCCGCTTGAGTAGAGTTGTGGTATTGTGCTTGCACCTCCACCCACATACATTGGGGTGAGACGGTGGGGCCGCTTGTGTAAAGATGATTACAAAGGATCTCGTCTTAAAACATATAAATATTATTGACAGCTCTTGATAAAACTGCTTTGGCTTTAACGGCTATCTATGCTATTCTACTGTCACCCTGATTCATCATACTCATGTTGTATTTCCAAGTTCTTGAATTGGTGTTTGGTTTTCATACTAGTACTATTTGACATGTACTAACGTCCCTTTTGTCGGGGGCGCTGCATCTTTAATGGATGCAGGTGGTTCCACAACAGAGGAGATTGACCAGTGATAGTGGTACTTATTCTACCCAGGTGACCTGGTGAGCCCCATATCATTCTAAGGTTGTGCTTCTTTTGTTTCGTGTGTATTACTATATTTTGAGGTATAGCCGGAGCCTTGTTGCCAGCACTATCATTGTACTCTTTGGTATCTTTTAGAGGCTTCGTAGATATAGTGTGGGTTGTATATGGGTGCTGGGAATGTCAAACAAGTTATGTTGTGATTGAATCACTTGTTCCACTTTGAAGCATGAAAGTTTGCGTGTATTTTGAGACTTATTACATGAAGTAATGGTAATGAATTTTGTATTGTCTACATGATCTCCTTATTGGTTAATTAACAAGGTTATGTATTCTCTTTAAATCATGGGTAAGTATGGGTAGAAATTATTCAACAGGCTTGCTTGACCGTGTTCACTCAGTTGAGCACGGTCCCACTCCCCGAGTTTGGGGCGTGACATATATGCATATATATGCATGATGATGATGCCCACAGAAGCTTGATGGTGTTATATATATATATATATATGCATGAACGGTGTTATGTACGCATATATACAGTACTTATGCATATCATGGCCCTCAAAAGCAGTCCAGATTGGTTGACTCCTTTTATCTTATGTTACTTTTATGCCTCCTTTATGTTATTTTCATGCCTTTCATACTCAGTACTTTATTCGTACTGATGCCCCTTTTGCCTTCGGGACACTATATTTCATTCCCGTAGGTTTGGATAGGCAATGTGATAGTCCGCATCAGTAGGTTGCCTATTCAGCTGATATTAGGGCACTCCATTTGTCTCGGAGTTGCTATCGAGTCCTTGTATGATGATTTTGATGTACATATAGGTATGGCGGGGCCCTGTCCCGATCTTATGATGTCATGCACTCTAGTAGAGACTTGTAGACAATGATGATGTAGTCAGACATTATATGACCTTGTTGGCCTGTATTTTATTGTATATATGTCCCTGACGGTCTAGTCGACTTGTAATGTTATGTACTGCATGTATATATATGTATGTCCATTTAGATTGTCCTTTTCAGTCTTTTCTCCCATGAGTTATCAGGTTATCATAAGATGGCCCTAATGGTCTACCCTTATTTATGTTTATGTTATGAAAGCGTGTCATAGTGGTGCTAGGAAAGTAAGGCCCGGGTGCCCGACATGGTCCCCCGGTTTGGATCGTGGTAAAAATCTCCATGGAAAATTTCCCCTCCCCAAGTATTGGGCTCAAAATATGAAAGAATGGGTAAAAGTTCCAAAATATAACACTTATATATTCTGCCCAAAAGTACCCTTCGCGAACGCGCAAGAAGCCTCGCGTTTGCGAAGCACAAAACGATGTTGCCCAGTAAATACTCTATGTGATCGCAAAAGGACCATGCGTCCGCAAAACCCTGCTGCTCCCTCAACAATAAGAACACGAAGACAGCTACGCAAACGCGTAGACCACTCTGCCCAAAGCAACACGGATGCAGACCACCCCTGCGAATGCGGAGCACGATGACCCAGCTCCTAAATCACTCTAAACGAATGCGTCACTCTGATTGCAAACACGAAGCAGAAATGGCCAGCTAGCCAAGATCCTTCTCCGTGATCGCGAGCCTCCCTCCGCGATCGTGAGGCACTGCAACACACCAGCAACCCAGTTGCTCCAAAACATATTATATTGGTCTGAAACCACCCCGAATAACACATGAGCCCCCCGGGACCCCGTCCAATTATTCCAATAAATCCAAATACCCTATCCAAACTTATCTGAGGGCTCGAAACAACACAAATCAACAAAAAGAATCAAAGATCAAATCATCCTCTTAACTTTCAAACATTCCAACTTGTCGAACGCATCCAAGTCACACTTACACATTAGGGTTCACAACCAAACTTTTCACACAAGTTCTAATATAAAAAAAAGTGAACCTATACAAGGTCTCTAAACAACATTAGAAGTCTGATAACTCTCCAATTCTTCAAATTGCCAACTTTCGACAAATAGAGCCAAAACCTTCTAGGAACATCTAATTTCAAATTCGAACATACACCCAAGTACATAATCACTATATGAACCTATTGAAACTACCAAATCCCAACTCCAAGGTCATTTACTCGAAAGTCAAACCTTAGTCAACTCTTCCAACTTAAAGCTTCTAAATTAAGAATCACTATTCCAAATCAATCCTAGACCTCTCAAGCATCAACACCAACAATACACATAAGTCATAATACATCATATGAAGCTATCCAAGGTTTCAAACCACCAAGCGGGAAGCTAAAGCTCAGAATAGCCGGTCAGATCGTTACATGAAGATAAAAGAAAATAACTTGTGATTATGGATTAGTGTTTAAAAATCAATTTGAGAGGATTCATTGCAGAAATATTGGTACAAAATTACTATCGAGGAAATGGGATGTAGTACGGCCACATGCTAATCTTTTTTACAATATGATAAAGATATTTGACATGTTAGAAAAATACAATTTAGAGTCTGGTGAGTATGGGTTCTATGAAGTAGTTTCTAATCTTTCTCAACCAGGGGAGAATAACGAAAAGGAAGAATCCATGTTAAATTTTATTAATTTTGTCCAAGATAATATTTTAGAGCTCAAGTACAAATATAAGGACTTATTTTCAAGAAGCGCAAGTAGTCCAAGAAGCTCAAGATTGATCTCAGGAGCCGAGATTATTTCCTTAAAACAGAATTTATTATTTCTCCACATGAAAAGATTTCTTGTTTTTTATTGGTAGGTTTAGGATTTCTTTACTGTGTTCCTTTAGAATAAGTATTTTTCTTTTAGTAGGATTCTACTTTTTATTCTTATTGAAGAGAGATTTTACTTTTCTTGTCCTCGGCTATTTTATTTCATTATTATAATAGAAATTGTAGTCATCAAAGAAGAGACCATATGCCTATATACAAGATTCTTGCGCTTGTAGAATAGAATTCACATTTTTGAGTTTTGCTCTAGTGTTTTCCTCCATTTTGTCTTCTTTATCCTTATTTTTGGTTCCAATCAAGGTAGTGATAGTATTTATCTTGTTTTTAATTGTGTGTGGTATTTCTTATAACATTAATTGATTACATATGGTGACTTTAGGGACTTTTTAAGTTCTTGATCATTCAAGAACACGTTTCTTGATCGAAATTCGTTCTTCTTTTGATATCATAAAATCAGAAACTTCATTGAACCGGTGTCACACCAATATTTACTTATTTTTTAAAGAGCAAATAGTCTTTCTTATCATTCAGATCGTCATCTTTCACCTTATTTTTGAATCATCAGATTTTGATTCCTAATTCGTGAGATATGGTATATCTAGAATCAACACACAAATCACATTTTCGATTCAACATCTTGATCCTAATCGGTTAGTTTTTTGGTAACTCGAATAATCACATCATTAGACTTCGGGAGGAGGGAAGTTTTGGAGATATTTTCAACCAAACTTCAAAGTTTAGTGATTCTAACTTAGATTTGACTTAAGATATTGAATACCACGAATGTCCACACCTAAATCTAAGGATTTTGAAGAAAAATTAGAAAGAGGTTTTTGACATAGAGAGTAATTATTTGTAAGGCCCAATTAAATTTCACCTGGAACCTGAGGTTTTGTAGTGTCGAGGTAAGCTAATGTGTTTGAGGATTGTAGAAATTACTTTTGGGGTTGTTCAGCGCGTCGAGGAGTTGAAGGACAAAGTTTACAGAATATGGCAGTTCTGCTGTCCACTATGCGATCGCAGAACCAGTTTGCAAGACACAGATTGGCTGCGGAATGAAGCAGAAAGATTTTCCAATTTGAGGACCATTATGCGGCCGCAGAACCACTTTGCGGGCCGCAGATCCCATCGCAAATCCAGCATGAGAAATTTTAGAAGGAGGTTCTGTTGTCTATTATGCGATCGCAGAATTGGTTTGCGGAACGCAGACCTATACCAAAGTGAAGCAAAAATGCCTAATTCTGGAGAGCCATTATGCGGTCCATTTTGCGGACCGTAGAAGTGTTGGTCGCATATGCAACCGCAGATCTGCATCGGGGCTTCATTTTTCTAATTTTATGACGCGACCCCCATTTTGTTTATCTAGCCTGAGGGTTCATCTTTGGGGGATTACTTGACATTTTAGAGAGAGGAGAGAGCTATTCTAGATATAGGAAAGGGGAGACTAAGGATTTCACTACTCTATTTTGATCAAACCTTGGAATTTCATCAAAAGGAACTTGTTAGGGCTTCGAAAAGGTAAGAATTTCTTCGCCCAATTCTTCAATTTCAGGTTTGGGTTGATTATGGGTGATGAGGGTAGGTTTTATCACATGCATGAGCTAATAGAGACTGTGGGAAAGTTGTTGAACAATCTTGGGTGATTTTTTTATTGAATTAGTTGAGGGAAAGGTCGAGTCATTGTTGCAACAGCCCTTGCCACGCGAATTCCTCTAATCGTGCTTGTAGTTATCTCCTCCTCTATAGATTGGCATCGTTAGGAGTGTTGGACATTATTGTTGCACTACGAAAAGATCATTCGAGGTATGAAGGCTAAACACTTTTCTGGTATTGGAATTCTTGTATTCTTACAAAACTCCATCGTGTGAAGTTCGCACTTGAAACACTATTGGTGTGGGATATTCAAACTAGTAAAATTGATTCCCGATTTGCATAACGTGTTAGAACCCTCATGTGTTAATTATTCTCTATTTTGACTTAATTATGTTATACCCCTTTTGGGAAGAAAATCTTGTATGAAATCAATGTGATCAAACACTTGTTTCTCATACGATGAAACCTCATGAACTTACACTTGCTAAAGCCAAAGGTGCCAAACAATTGAATGGAAGAGAACTCTTTTGAACAAACTATTATCCTATTGGGAATCTGAAGCGTGGCATTATGAATACACCTCCACCCGCATACATTGGGGTGAGGCGGCAGGGCCGCTTCGTGTAAAGTTTTTGGTATTGTGATTGCACTTCCACCCGCATACGTTGGGGTGAGGCGGCAGGGCTGCTTCGTGTGGAGTTTATGCCATTATGATTGCACCTCCACCCGCATACATTGGGGTGAGGCGGCAGGGCCACTTTGTGTTGAGTTTATGGTATTGTGATTGCACCTCCACCTGCATACATTGGGGTGAGGCGGCAGGGCCACTTTGTGTAGTGTTTATGGTATTGTGATTTCACCTCCACCCGCATATATTGGGGTAAGGCGGCAGGCTGCGTTTTGTAGAGTTTATGGTATTGTGATTGCACCTCCACCCGCATACATTGGGATGAGGCGGCAGGGCCGCCTTGTGTAGAGGTGGTTACAGAGGATCCCCAACTTGAAATTTATAAATATTATTGAAAGCTCTTAATAAATTTTGCTATGACTTTAATGGCTATCTAAGCCCTTTTATTGTTACCATGATTCATCATATTCATGTGGTATTTTTAAGTCCTTGAATAGGTGTTTGGTTTTCATACTAGTACTATTCGACATGTACTAACGTCCCTTTTATCGGGGGCGCTGCATCTTTAATGGATGCAGATGGTTCCACAATGGGAGGCATTGACCAGCGATAGCGATACACTCTCTTTCCAGTTGACTTGGTGAGCCCCACTTCATTTCAGGGTCGTGCATCTTTTGTTCCGTGTATATTATGTTTTGAGGTATAGCTGGAGCCTTGTTGTCGCCACTATCATTGTACTCTTTTGTATCTATTAGAGGCTCCGTAGACACAGTTTGGGTTGTATATATGGGTGTTGGAAAAGTCAAACTAGTCTTGTTGTTTTTGAATAACTTGTTTCACCTCAGCTATGAAAGTGTATGTATTTTGAGATTTTGAAATGAAGTAACTAATGGAGATGGAATTAGTGTTTTTCATGAATTCTCTTGATGTTAATTAATAAAATTTATCTTGTCTTCGTTTATGGGTGAGTTGGGTAGAAGAAAATCTAGCAGGCTTGCTCGGCCGGGTTATCTCGGTTGAGCGTCGGTCACGCCTCCGAGGTCGGGGCGTGATATTATTCTACTTTGGGGTTTGAATACCGATTAGAGATTGGATATAGAAACAAAGTATATATTTGGACTCAGTGGGTCATGGGTGACTGAATATTTTGTTCAATTTTGGATTGCGAGCATGTGGATCCGGGTTAGCTTTTGTTGACTTTTTCTAAATTTATTTAAAATTTAGCTTTTTGGATTGAAACTAATTCATAAAGCAATAGTTGACTTCATTGGGTGTTGTTTAAATAGATTTGGATAATTTGGAGGAGAATATTAAAGGAAAAAGTGGCATCGAGGGTTGAAGTTGTCCCAAAAGAAGGTAAGTAACTTGTCTAACCTTGTTAAAAAGAAATTTTCTTCGAATTAGACTTATGTGTTACGTGGTATGTGATTTGGGGGTGTCGTATATACAAGATGATGAGCATATATATGTACACTAAGGTTGCACCACATTTGGGATAGTTTTAGGCTTCTTTATGCCTTGTTTGGTTATGTGATTTTCTTGAATTATGCTTTATTTGATTGTATGACTAAATGAACTAGGTTTGACTTATGAATCTTCTGCTATTACTTGTTATGTTTCAGTATAATAGTAAGCTTTAATTTCCAATGATATTGGTATGAATATAAAGTTAAGAGCTTTTAGAAGGAAGTAATCATGTCATTTACTTAGAATGAAATTGACCTGTTAACTCGCATCTCTTTAACACCCTTTAAAGATTCCAGTTGAAGATGTTAACTTGTGTATATAATAGAAGTTTAAGAGAGTCTAGGGATAAACTCTTGAACATAGGTTGTTAAGATAATGTGATCATGACTTGAGATTTCTAAATTGTGTACCTTCCCTACTCTTAAGTTATATGATTTAGTTGTCTGTGTTTCTAAAGTGACCTGCTAGTGCTCTTTTTCCCTATGTGTGCCTGTAACTGGTTTCTTTGAGCACACCTGAACATGTTGAAAATATCCACAATGCATCATATACATGTGTTTTGGATTGTGGTTACAAGAATGTGATTAGCTGTCTTAAGATCATAATGATATTCTGTATAGCTACTGTGAAAAATGTACATATTTTTGTGTGTTGTTACAGTTGTACTGCAATTTACAATGAGTGTCGCATTAGCATTTAAACGTATAGGGAAGAGTAAGTGTGAGTGTTTAAGGGTATTTAGAAGTAAAATTTAGTTTATAGTTGAGATACTCTCCCTGACACAAGCACTGCTCGGGGTTCTTGAGACCCTTGTGAACTTTGAAGTGCCAGGGATCCAAAGGGTGTCTTGGCCATGACTGAAATTTTACCTTAAGACTTTAATTATTGACATTTGCTAATCTCTTAGTTTTAGTGTTGAATGAAATTAAAGGCTTCATTGTAGATTGCTTTGCTCTGTTTGACTTCGCATTAATTTTATTAGCATTCCTAATTACTAATGGTTATTACAGTTTCGTCTTGGGCCTATATTAATGCTACTTGTGTTTAAATATTATAGTAGGACATATATCTAATGTCTTTCTTCTATTTGTTTACACATGTGACTGAACTGGGCCTCCTGAGTTCTCAAGGAACTCAGGCCCAAGTCCTAGCCTGAAATTGGAGTCGTCTGAAGCTGTTGTTGCTCTTGTTGTTGTCTGCTGGGCCTAATTTCCTTCAGGCTCATGTCATGAGTCCATTTCTTTCCTTCATCGCTCTTATAAGTTTTGTTGTTGTTTTTATATGTATACAACAGGATGGTATTTTGTTGAATGTTATCTTTTATCTCTTGAGTTACATTAACAATCTAGACAATCCTTAAAAATGTAGGTTACAAGAAAAGAAATACTTCATCTTAGTAGTAAATAATTCTAATTGTTAATTACTTCTATTATTCAGTTTTCATTCTTATTCTTACTAACAATTTTCATGAAGTTTTTTTTCTTGAAACTAAGACAGATTTGCTCTATCTAAAACAAGAAAAAAAACCGAAATCAGAAAATGATTTCCAAAGTCGGGCTTTTCTACGAACAAACGTTGTTGCAAAATCAAAGATCTTCAAACGATTTCTTCGAATTTAAGTATAAGATTTGAAATCAATTTTCAAGGTATATCTAGCCCAATTTCTCTAACTAATCCTTACTTCACGCAAATCGCCCAGTTTGTTTCGAAAGTCAAATATTTTAAACTTAACCCCATTTTATTAGTAAATATAAGTGTTATAAATCTATTTTTTCCTAAACACTCTTTCAATTGTATAGATATTTTTAAAGGCTTTTCTTTTAAATAAAACCTACAGTTTTTCAAAGAATATAAACTACTTCTCTTTCAAAATTGGTAAGTTCTAAAACATAACATAAGGTAAGCCATACACTTTTAAGCACTAAGTAAGATATAGACATTTAAATTCCGCAAACCTAGTCTAAATCCTATGGAGCTACCTTAGGTAGATTCTAGGGAGTGCCTAACACCTTCCCCTTAGAAGAACAAGAACCCTTACCCAAATCTTACTGGTTAGCACACTATAAGGATAATGATTTTAACAATTGAATAGGTAACCTAGTACACCTTTAAATATTACGTGCGACTCTCTTTTATCACCAACAGGGAAATCACTAGTTGAATCTTGTTTTGGCTCGTGCAAAATAGGGTGCAACACGAATAATAACAATATCTCGAATCTACACGGACAACTCACGTGCTCAATATCACAATCCGCTCGGCATGGTCACAGGCTCAATATCATAATCTGCACGGTATGGTCATAGGCTACTAGTCCAAACCATATCACACAAAAAGCAGACATAAAAGAATAAATGTACATGATCAAAGAACATTAAATTTCATACATGGACTGGTATAGGTGACATGCTAAGATATGCATGTGCAAAGTGTGTTATCATAGCTCAAATAAACAAATACATCACAGAAGTAGCAATTATCAGGTTCAATTCGGATATTAACCTCTATGTAACCTCAAACATGGCTCAAATAGCTCACAACAGAGGTATAAATATAAGAATCATCATAGCATGAAGCTTAGTAATCAATCTAAGGCATATCATAGCCTAAACACTACCCCGAGCATTAAAAGATACCTCGGTGCACGCACATGGGCTAAACCCCACACAGTTGCGCCACCCATAGCATGTAGATATCACAAATAACTCAGGCAGCTAGTTCCTCAACCATGTTTAGGTAAGATACTTACCTCAATCAAGCCAAATCGATACTCTAGAAGCGCCATCTCGTGTAAATCGACCTCTGAATGGCTCGAAACTAGCCAAAAGTAACTCAAAAACATCAAATAATGCCATAGGAATCAAACTCAAACGATAAAGTTCGAATCTTTAATCAAATACTCAAATTCAACCAAAATGTTAACTTGGAACCGTACCTCTGAACCCGACAAAACTCACAAATTCCAATAGTCCATTCGAATACAAGTCCAGCCATACTAGTTTCACTCAAATCCGACTCCAAATCGATGTTCAAAACCCAATTATTAACTTTAGAAAAGTTTTGACAAAAATCCCCAATTTCTCATTTAGATTCATCAATCAAATGCCAAAATCAACTATGAAATCATGTAAAATAATCAACTCCGAGAAAAAAAGACTTACCCCAATCCAAAATGAGGAAGTCGCCTCAACAATCGCCCAAATTCGAGCACTAGATATCAAAATATGATAAATGAGTAAACCCTTGAATATAATATCTTATAAGCACTGCTCGGTTGTACCCTAGGCGATCGCGGTTGTACCCACGCAATCGCGATGCACAGAAATACTCTGGCACAAAATGCCCTATGCGTTCACGATGCTGACCAAGCGAATGATATGCCCTCAGATGCCAACGCTCTGCGAATGCGCCCTGTGCTACGCGAACGCGAAGAAATGTTCCCCAACTCCCATATCTCCAGCGCGAATGTAACTACATTCCGCGAATGCGATGCTCAAATCCCACAACCTTCGCGAATGCAAGTCTATACCCTCGAACAGGAAGAGAAGAAATACCCAACTCTAATCATACACTACGCGATTGTGATACGCGATCACGAAGAAGACCTGAGGCATCAGAAAACCAACAAGGAAATCATCATCCAACATGGTCCGAGACTACCCCGAATCACGCTCGAGTCCCTCGAGACCATATGCAAACAACAAACAAGTTTCAAAACATAACACGCACCTATTCGGTCTCTCAAATCATACATAATAATATTCAAACCATGAATCGCACCTCAATTCAAGCTTAATGAATCAAATTTTTTAAATTCCAAACTTACGCCGAACACGTCTAAATAACTCGGAATCACATCAAAGTTTGCACACAAGTTTCAAATGACATAATGAGCCTATTCCAACTCCCAAATAATAATCTGAACCCGATACCATCGAAGTCAACTCCCGGTTAAACTTATAATCTTTCTAAACCCTCAAATTGTCAACCTTCTCCGAATAAAGCCAAAACTTATAGAAACATCTAAATGCAAATTCAGACATATACCAAAGTCCAAAATCACCATCTGGACGTAACAGGACCATCAAAACTCTGATCCAAGGTCAATTATACAAAAGTCAAACTCGGACAACTCGGACAACTTAAAGCTTCCTAGTTCAAAAATATTATTCCAAATCAATCCTGAACCACTCGAAAACTAAAACTGGAGATACTCGCATGTCATAGTAAACCATAGAAGCTACTCGTGATCTCAAACCATCAAACTAAATATAAATGTTCAAACGACCAGTCGGGTCGTTACATGTCTCAGTCCATCACTCGGATCAAATACAAATAGTTCTCTGGGCTTGTATTTCGCATCAATGCGAAAACTAGAGGGGTGAAGGACAAGGGTGGTAGTGGCAAAAGGATAAAGTATGATCTACTTTCAAGGTTTTGCACCTCTCAAGTATAACGAAGAGAGAAACCAAAAGCACCCCGCTAAAGTTTTTCATAAAACTAGTGAAAGCGTTCTTCAAACTTACTTGAGAAGAATGTAAGATGAAAGAAAACCATACTCACCCGTTCCGAAGGATTGCAATAAATGTTGAATAAACAAAGAAGAGTCAACCAAAAGAAAAAATCACGTTTTTGAAGCAAGAGCTTAGAAAAACTAATCGCCAATGTTTATTTTTAGCATACTGATCTCTTTAAATAGCCCTTACAATGAGTAAAATTGATACGGTTAAGGAAAACTAATTCTAATTAAACTAGAATAAGAATAAGGCTAAGAAAATCTATCCTTACTAAAATGAGAAAAAGAATTCTAGTAGGAATAGACTACCAACTAACAATCTTAGTTTGACTAGAACTATAAATATAATCCTACTAAAATAAGAATTAAGAAATCCTAATTTTTAAGGAAAATAAATCCTAATCTTGAATGGAGTCTTGGACTTCTTCAATTTCTTGAGATTCTTGGGCCTCAATTGGACTAAGGCTACTTAGTGTAAGCATTTTAAATTCGTGGTGGCACCTTCGTGAGCCGAATAAGCCTCCATTATTTTAGAAAACATGGTCTCCACTTGTGCTTCTCTAGCATCATAAATTGATCTTGTATGTGGTTGCAAAGGACTCGCCCTCGAGTCATCGGAATAGTAGAGAGCAAGATTTGCTACTTTGGAGATAGGAGATATTTCAAAGTCATTGGGAAGCTCCAAGCGACAGCATTATCACCAAGCGATGAACATACAAGTTCAAATCATGATGCGAGAATCATAAGTGGAGTGTATGTTTTCTAAAATAATGGAGGCTTATTAGGCTCACGATGGAGCCACCATGAATTTAAAATGCTTACACTAATTAGTCTTAGCTCAATTGAGGCCCATAATCTCAAGAAATTGAGGAAGTTCAATAATCCATTCAAGATTAGGATTTCTTTAAATCTCCGGGGTTCATTAGGAGTAGTTTGATCTTCTTTCCATCCTTTTCGGAAGAGTAAGTGTTCTTGAAGCCATCATGAATTGCCTTTCTTTCATATTCCCATGGTTTCCCAAGCAGTCAGTGGCAAGCATCCATAGACATTACATCACACCAAATATTATCTTGATAATCCTTGCCAATAGAGAATTCCTTCATCCCTCCACCTCATGAGGTATGTATTCTGCAATGCCTCTGTCTCAAACCCTAAACTGATAATCATTTCTTCAGAAACTACATTAGTGCAAGTTCTCGGATTAATAATGTGCGTACAAACTTTTTTCCTTAGATGTACAGCGTGTATGGAAAATATTGTGTCGCAACCATGGTTCTTCCTTGCCAAAATCTGAATGAAGAACTTGTTGGATCATAAGGTCATCTCCATATTCATCTATTTCTTCCAAGTTGTGGTTATGATGCTCTTCATGATAATCTTCTTCATCGGTTGCTCTTTCAAGGGTGGTGAATACCTTTTTGTTAGGACAATCAGCTTGTATATGCCCAAGTCCAACACATCTATGGCATCTCTTTTTAAAAACACCTTCTAAAGTCATGGTCTTCCCTTCAACTTTATGGACACTTGATTTTGTTGTAGATAATTGTGGCTTTGTAGAGCTCAAACTAGCACTCCCACGGTTGAAAGTGTTTGGCTTTTTCATGGTAGTCGATAGAAATGTGGCTTTGGTTTCCCTATGTTGTATCTCTACGACCTTGGCTAGTTTGACAACATCTCCAAAGGTCCAATGGGGCTGCAATCGTATCACATTTTCAATAGGCTTATTTAATCCAGCCAAATATCAAGCAATTAACGGGGCTGGGTTTTCTTTAATATCACTCTTGAGCCTAAGATATTCAAATTCTCTTGTGTACTCATCCACGGATAAAGTTTCTTGTATAAAAGAATGAAACTTCAAGTAAGAATGTTCTTCATATGTCTCTTGCAAGAACTGTATGTGCAATTCTCGTTTCATTCTCTCCCAAGTGTGAATTCGTATTTTCCCTTCAAGCTTTCGCTCCCTTTTGAGGTTTTCCCACCATAACGATGCATAACCTTTAAGATTTATAGCAACAAGCTTGACCTTCTTCTCATCAGAATATTCTTTATAATCAAAAACATGCTCAATAGGTATAAGCCATCAATGAATTCATCGTTTTAAGATTTGCCATCATGCTCTGTAATTTCAAGCTTAATATCATCACGTTGATACCTCTCTCGATTATTATTGTGTGGCTTTCTCTGAGGTCACCTTCTATCATGTTGATGTTGAACTTCATCAGAGTCATACTCTTCACTACCTTGATTATATGAATATTCCGAATCTAAGATTTTATCATAGTGAGCGTGGAGCCTCGGTACTCTCATGACATGGTCAGCTATAGCTTCTTTCGCTTGCTCAATATGCCATGCTCTACGCAGTTGAATTGGTGGGTCTCGAAGTGGAAGATCGATGTTGCAGTAGCAATGGTATATTGTGTCTTGGTGGTAGTGGAGGTTGTAGGCATTGTGGCTGATTTTGAATCACCAAACCTTCAACCAATTAAGTTAGATAGTGCATTGATTTCTTTAAGCCGTCTAGCTGCACTTTAATTTCTTCATTGTCTCGTTCAAGGGTTGTAGTTCTTAATCTTTCAATCTGAAGTTGTTCATCAATTGAAGAGGATCTCGAGCCTGTTGTTTTCTTGTCTAGCGACATGATGAACAAGTTAGCAAATCAAGAATTCAACTTGGAGCATGTGCTCTACTACCAAATTGATGTACTTTTAAGGTTATGCACCTCTCAAGCACAAAGAAGAGAGAGAAACAAAAGCACCCTGGCAAAGCTTTTACCAAACTAGAGAAAGCGTTTTTCCAACTTAAATAAGAAGATTGTCACGATCCCAGTTCGCCCTCCGTGAACTATCGTGACGGCACCTAGTCTCTACGACTAGGTAAGCCTAACAAATGCGGAAACAACTAATCTTGCGGAAATAAATAATCAAAACCCGAATAACTGAAGGAAATAGTATTTAAATGCTGCTTGGCATATACACACAACTTTCCAAAATCTGATACACTATCCCAAAACCCGGAAACTCACGGATCCACAAGCTGAGAAAAACACTACATAGCTCTAATCTCCGGAATGTCTAATCAAGAACATAAAGTACAGAAGGCTAAATACTAGATGTAGGAATAGAAAGAGACTCCTCGGTCTGCGGACGCGGCAGATATACCTCGAAGTCCCGTAGAATCGCCTCGCCTCAAGAATGGTAAGCCTGAGTAGAGGTACCTGGATCTGCACATGAAAAACAGGCGCAGGAAGGGCATGAGTACACCACAGCGGTACTCGGTAAGTGCCAAACCTAACCTCGGTTGGGTAGTGACGAGGAAGGTCAGGGCCCTACTGAGGTTAAATAAGATATAAGGTTTAACAGTGTGAAATAACGGTGTAAATAAATAACACAAGATATAAGAATAGCAACAACTATCACAGAGGCAAGTAAAAATGCAGTAAGAGAACACAGCTCAGCTCCAAGATAACAACCGGGATCTCCCAGGATACCGTCCTGTAGTCCCCAAATGTAAATATCATATCCAGTGGATCTCCCGGGTGCAGTCCCGTAGTCCAACTCATAAATGTGCAGGGGGATCTCCCGGAATGCAATTCCGTAGTCCCAAGGTAAAATACAGGGGAGCTCCCGGGATACCGTCCCGTAGTCCCAAAGTAAAAGTGGAGGGGGATCTCTCGGAATACTGTTCCGTAATACGCAGCAATAGCAAGAATTCAATCCAATCAATTTCATATCAAAGTGAAGCAGGTAATCCAAACATAGCATGGTTCACGTAATACAACTAAGGCAGTTAAGGCAAATAGAGCAATTTAGTCAAGTAGACATGCTTCTCCAGGCTACAACAAGTTTAATTTTCGAACAGTGTAAGTAAGAAAAGGAAGAACACAATTCAAGGCTATTTTTAATGAAAAACAGGATTTCCAACAATTAGCACAAGTACGCGCTCATCACCTCACGTACGAGGCATTTCAATTACCACAATATCAATCCTAAGGGGAAAAGGTCCCCCACGCAAGGTTAGACAAGCCACTTACCTCGAACAAGTGCAAGTCAACCCGAAACCACGCCTTTGCCACGAGTATCCGACTCCAAATGGGCCAGATCTATTCAATTAAGTTTCATAATGTAAATAACACTTCATGTAACTGATTCTATAATTAAATTCTAAGCTAATACGCGAAATTAGGTAAAATGACCAAAACGCCCCACAGGCCCACGTCTCGAAATTGGATAAAATTTACATTATCAGAAACTTCGTACTCTCACGAGTCTATACATAACAAGAACACTGAAATCGGAGTCCAAATAGCCCCTCAAATCCTCATTTAAAGGTTTCTTAAACTCAAGCCCTAATTACCCATTTTTCCCAAATTTTTCACCACTAATTAGGTCTTTAATCACATAAAAACGAGTTATGAAGACAAGGATGTTACCTCCAAGTGATTCCCCTTTGTTTTCCTCAAAAATCTCTCTCAAAAGCTTCAAACCCGGATGAAAATGGTGAAAGAATAGCTCAAATTCGCGAAGGCAACTTTTTATATGTTCTGGCCCAGGCATTTTCGCATCTGCGGCCCAATCTTCTCTTCTACGGTTCCGCATTTGCGGTCCTTGAACCGCATCTGCGGTTTTTCACTTAAGTCCCAATTTTCGCTTCTGCGATCCCTTTTACTGCATCTGCGACCTCGCAGATGCGGCCCCTAAGCCGCTTCTGTGGTTTCCAGCCTTCCCAGGCCCCTTCCGCTTCTGCGCTCCGTTTCCCCGCATCTGCGGCATCGCACCTGCGGTCCCCAATCCGCAGGCGCGTAATACCAGAAGCAGAAAATCTGAAGCTTCTTCAAAAATTCCAAACTCTACGTCAACCATCCGAAATCACCCCGAGGCCCCGGTACCTCAACCAAAAGCTCAGACATCACCTAATACCTTATTCAAACTTGTACCAATCTTCAAAACACTTCAAACAACATCAAATCAACCAAAACACATCGGATTCAAGCCTAAGTTTCAAAAATCTTCTAAATCACGTTTTTTATCAAAAACCCAACCAAACCATGCCGAAATGACCTAAAATTGTGCACACGCATCCCAAATGACACAACGGAACTACTGCAACTCTCGGAATTCCATTCCGACCCTCGGATCAAAATCTCGCTATCGAACCGGAAACTTCAAAAATTCAACCTTCCGCATTTCAAGCCTAAATTAGCTACGGACCTCCAAAACACAATCCGAACACGCCCCTAAACCCGAAATCACCTAACGGAGCTAACGGAACCATCGGATTTCCATTCCGAGGCCGTCTTTACACTATTCCGACTATGGTCAACTTTCCAACACTTAAGCTCTCATTTAGGGACTAAGTGTCCACAAACTCTCCGAAACTCAAAACCGAACATCCCAGCAAATCAAAATAGCAAAAATATACTTGGGGGAAGCAGTTAATAGGGGATCGGGGCATAAATTCCAAAAACAACCGGTCGGGTCGTTACATCCTCCCACACTTAAACATTCGTTCATCCTCGAACGAGTACAAAGACATACCTGAAGTAGTGAAAAGATGAGGGTACTGGCTGCGCATATCCTGCTCGGTCTCCCAGGTCGCCTCCTCGGCCGACTGACCCCGCCACTGAACCTTCACTGATGCAATGTTCTTTGACCTTAGCTTCCTGACCTGCCTGTCCAATATTGCCACTGGCTCCTCAACATAAGATAGATCCTTTTCCAGCTGGACTGAGCTGAAATCTAACACGTGCGACGGATCACCGCGATACCTCCGGAGCATCGAAACATGAAAAACCGGATGAACTCCTGCCAAGCTGGGAGGTAAGGCAAGCTCGTATGCAACCTCCCCAACACGCCTCAATATCTCAAAAGGGCCAATAAACCTCGAACTCAACTTTCCCTTCTTCCCGAATCTCATAACGCCCTTCATGGGCGAAACCCGAAGCAGAACCCGCTCTCCAACCATATAGGAAACATCACGAACCTTACGGTCCACGTAACTCTTCTGTCTGGACTGGGCTGTACAGAGTCTATCCTGAATCACCTTGACTCTCTCCAAAGCATCCTGAACCAAGCCTGTGCCCAATAATCTGGCATCACCTGGCTCGAACCAACCCACCGGAGATCTACATCGCCTACCATATAAGGCCTCGTACGGTGCCATCTGAATGCTGGACTGATAGCTGTTGTTGTAGGCAAACTCCGCCAATGGCAAGAACTGATCCCAAGAACCTCCGAACTCAATCACACACGCACGGAGCATATCCTCAAGAATCTAAATAGTGCGCTCGAACTGTCCGTCCGTCTGAGGGTGAAATGTTGTGCTCAACTCCACCCGAATATCCAACTCCTACTGTACGGCTCTCCAGAACCGCGATGTGAACTGAGTACCTCTGTCTGAAATGATGGAAATTGGAATACCATACAGACGGACAATCTCCCGGATATAAATCTACGCCAACCGCTCCGAGGAACAGGTAGTACACACAGGGATGAAATGCGCGGACTTGGACAGCCGATCCACAATAACCCAAATGGCATCGAACTTCCTCAAAGTCCGTGGGAGCCCAGATACGAAGTCCATGGTGATCCGCTCCCACTTCCACTCCGGGATCTCTATCTGCTGAAGCAATCCACCCCGTCTCTGGTGCTCATACTTCACCTGCTGACAATTAAGGCACCGAGCTACAAACCCAACTATATCCTTCTTCATCCACCTCCACCAATAATGCTGCCTCAAATCCTGGTACATCTTCGCGGCACCCGGATGAATAGAATACCGCGAACTATGGTCCTCCTCTAGAATCAACTCTCGAAGCCCATCAACATTGGGTACACAAACTCGAACCTGCATCCTCAGTACTCCATCAGCACCAATAGTCACATCTCGAGCATTGCCATGCAACACTTTGTCCTTGAGGACAAGCAAATGAGGGTCATCAAACTGACGCTCCCGAATACGATCGAACAAGGAAGACCGAGAGACCACACAAGCTAGAAGCCGACTAGGCTCCGAAAGATCCAATCTCACAAACTGGCTGGCTAGGGCCTGAACATCCATCGCCATAGGCCTCTCTGCTGCTGGTAAATAAGCCAAACTCCCTAAACTCTCTGCCCGGCGGCTTAAAGCATCAGCCACCACATTGGCCTTGCCCAGGTGATACAAGATAGTGATGTCATAATCCTTCAGCAGCTCTAGCCATCTCCTATGACACAAATTAAGATCCTTCTGCTTGAACAGATGCTGCAAACTCCGGTGATCAGTATATATCTCACAAGGCACACCATACAAGTAATGATGCCAGATCTTCAAGGCATGAACAATGGCAGCTAACTCAAGATCATGGACAGGATAATTCTTCTCATGTATCTTCAACTGTCTGGACGCGTAGGCAATCACCCTGCCGTCCTGCATCAATACCGCTCCAAGGCCAACTCTCGAGGCATCACAATAGACAACATAAGACCCCGAACCGGTAGGCAATATCAAAGTTGGGGTTGTAGCCAGGGCTGTCTTGAGCTTCTGAAAGCTCTCCTCACACTCTTCCGTCCACTGGAATGGAGCACCCTTCTAGGTCAGTCTGGTCATAGGTGCTGCAATAGATAAAAACCCCTAAACAAATCAACGGTAATAACCCGCCAAGCCAAGAAAACTACGGATCTCTGTAGCTGAGGATGGTCTGGGCCAACTCTGTACGGCCTCCACTTTCTTCGAATCCACCTGAATACCCTCTCTCGAGACCACATGACCCAAGAACGCCACGGAATCTAACCAAAACTCACATTTTGAGAACTTAGCATACAACTTCTTCTCTCTCAAGGCCAGGAGCACTGTCCTCGGGTGCTGCTCATGATCTTCCCGACTCCGGGAATATACCATAATGTCATCAATGAAAACGATCATGAATGAATCAAGATACGGCCGGAAAACACTATGTATCAGATGCATGAAGGTTGCTGGGGAATTAGTCAGCCCAAATGACATAACAAGGAACTCGTAATGACCATACCGAGTCCTGAAGGCAGTCTTCGGGATATCTGGCTCCCGAATCTTCAACTGATGATAGCCTGAACGCAAGACAATCATAGAAAACACACAAGCACCCTGCAACTGGTCGAACAGGTCATCAATACGAGGCAAAGGATAGCGGTTCTTCACTGTCACCTTATTCAACTGGCGGTAATCAATACACATGCGCATAGAACCATCCTTCTTCTTCATAAATAACACTGGAGCACCCCAAGGCGATACACTGGGCCGAATGAAACCCTTATCAAGTAATTCCTGCAATTGTTCCTTCAACTCCTTCAACTCAGGAGGAGCCATACGATACGGAGAGATAGAAATGGGTTGAGTGCCCGGCAACAGATCAATGCCAAAATCAATATCTCTATCGGGTGGCATGCCGGAAGATCAGCTGGAAACACATCAGGGAAATCCCATACCACTGGGACTGAATCAACAGAAGGAGTATCTATACTGGCATCTCTCACATAAGCTAAGTACGTATCACAACCTTTATCAACCATACGATGAGCCTCAAGGAAAGAAATAACTCTATTGGGAGTGTGACCTAAAGCACCCCTCCACTCAATACGCGGTACACCTGGCATGGCCAGTGTCACGGTTTTGGCGTGACAATCAAGAATAGCATAATAGGGCGACAACCAGTCCATGCCCAAGATAATGTCAAAATCAACCATGCTGAGCAACAACAAGTCGGCTCTGGTCTCAAAACTACCAAGAACAACCAAACATGACCGGTAAACGCGGTCCACAACAAGAGAATCTCCCACAGGAGTAGAAACATCAACTGGGGAACTCAAAGAATCCCGAGGTACACCCAAATATGGGGCAAAATAAGAAGACACATAAGAATAAGTGGAGCCTGGATCGAATAGAACCGATGCATCTCTGTGACAGACCAAGATAGTACCTGTAATGACAGAATCGGAGGCGACAGCCTCAGTACGGGCTGGAAGGGCATAATATCTGGACTGACCTCCCCCCGTCGAG